>NC_142933.1:21442748-21540248 GCF_046866305.1 Octopus bimaculoides
TTACCGGATAAGACAGTGTGTCGATGATATTCAGAAAGTTGAATATTTTTCAGGTTGGTCTATACTCTATTTGGCTTTATTCATAGAAATTTACGATAACACTAATATAATTTGAGATGAAGCGAATTAAGGACAGCGATGCAGCATTTCGAAAAGAAAAAAAATCCCGAAAAACGAGAGAAGAAAAAGAAAGCCGAAATGAAGGTGCCATAATTAAATTTCTCATCAGACCCGACCGTCCAGACGAAACTGGTATTACGGTAGAAGGTCATGGAGATGATGTTGTTAATGAAGTGCAACTTGAAAAGAAGATAGAAGATGAAGTTGATGATGCTGATCCACCACAAACTACTGAAGAACAAAACTCTAACATTAATTTGAAAGACATTGAGATGTGGCCTGCTAAGTTTAATCACGGTGACGGTGTTCGGGAAATCCTTGTACAACAAGGATCGAAGGCTGTGCAAAATACTGACCGTAAATTCAAAGAAGTTGTACGTCCGGGACAAATAACAAAACTGAAAGGGGAGAATAGAAGATTGTCAAGAAACAGGTTTTTTCGAACTTTACAAAACGGGGAAAAAATCTTGAGAACTTGGATGATATACTCTCCACCGAAAGAAGCCGTGTTTTGTTTTTGTTGCAAGCTATTTTCAAGTGACAGTTTCAAATCTTGGTGGAAATTGAATCCCAAGATACAAGAAAATGAATCTAGCCCTGTGCATGAGAATGCGTTTACTCAGTGGAAAGAACTAGAAATTCGCCTTTTCAAAGGCAAGGTAATAGGCAAAGAACAACAAACTCTTGTTGAAAATGAAACAAAGAAATGGAAGCAAATCCTGACTAGATTCTTGGACATAATTATGTTTCTTGCCAAGCAAAACCTAGCTTTACGAGGCCATAGAGAAGACATTCGAGTTGAGAAGGCAAATGAAAATGAAGGAAATTTTCTGGAGCTTGTTCAACTGATTGGAAAATTCGACCCAGTGCTACGTGAACATTTGGTAAAAGCAAAAATTGATAAGTTTATAGCTTCCTATTTCTCATAAAAAATTCAGAATGAATTTGTGAACGTTTTGGGAGATCGAGTGAGAAAGAAAGTTATAGATGAAGTGAAGCAGAGTAAATACTATTGCATTATTTTTGATAGTACTCCAGACATTTCTCATATTAACCAAATTTCTCAGGTCCTACGTTATGTTAAAATAGTAAAAAAAAAAAAAGAAGTAAAAGTAGAAGAATCCTTTCTTCGTTTTATTGAGATGAAAGGCAAAAATGCTGAGCAAATTACATCAATGATTCTGCAACAATTAGAAATGGATGACATTAACATTCAAGACTGTCGTGGACAAACATTTGATAACGCGTCGGTAAAGGCAGGTCATCGATCCAGTGTTCAAGCGCGCATCACAGAAGTTAATCCAAAGATTGTATTTGTGCCATGCACCAATCACTCTCTGAATTTAGCAGCTGTGTATGCAGCTTCAGTGGGTGCAGATTCAGTAACATTTTTTGGCACATTGGACCGTTTCTTTTCATTCTTCTCAGCCTCAACTCATCGATGGGATATCTCGATTGAGATAACTGGTGCAACTATCAAACGGGCTGGGGAAACGAGATGGAGTAGTCGAGCAGATGCAGTAAAAGTTGTACATACAAAATTCACAGAAATCTTCGCTGCGCTAGAACGGTTGATGGAAGATGCAGAAAACGCAGCTACGAGATCTGATGCAGGTTTAAATTTTCAGGCGTTGCAGTCATTTTCTTTCTTGTAATTTCTTGGCCTTTGGAGAGATATACTTCCTGAAATTAATGACACTCAAAAGTATCTCAAAACGAAAGGTCTGGAGTTGCAACAATGCGCCATTAAACTATCAGCCTTGAAAAACTTCTCTACTTGTAAGCAGAAACAAAACAGTAAATGACGCGTTGGCCCATTCAACCGAAAATTACTCTGATATGGGAATCAGCACAGAGTGTCGAATTCGCAAAAAGAAAAGAATGAGATACGAAGAAAGTATCGATTCCACTCTCAGCTACGACACTGAGCTAAGAAGAGAAATGTTGTCAGTGATAGATTGGTTGAAGAAAAAAACTTCTAGATTCGAAAGACTTCATGATATTGCAAAGAAATACGCCTTTCTCACAGTGTCCAATTTATTAGATAATGAGTGCAATTGTGATGCAGATGCTTTTGATGAGAATATTAAGAGAGAAGATTTTCTGGTTGAAAGGGCAAGACCGCAAAATTATTTGGCGGCTGATGACGCTGAAGACATGGAAGGGCCTTTGCAAGTTCTTCAGTATTTGATGCTGGTTTTCCCACTATATTTTAGAAGAATCATAATTAATAAACCCTTTAAACATACTCACCGGTTGTTGCTTGTCTATATCTCACTTCACTTTTTTCCTAAGCATTTGTTGTTGATCCCTAAAAATATTTTGTCGATTGGTGTCTTCTTAAATAGGTATGACTTACACAGTATACCCATTGATAAAGCTATAAAATTGGTGGGGCGAAACATATTTTGGGGTCCACAAACAAGCATCAGGTTATTTGGAAAAAGAAAGAGCAGTGAAATATAAACAAAAAAGAACCGGGAATGTACTTATAGGCTTTATTAACTATGACCTTCCTAGAATACAACAATATGGGTTTCAGCACATAGTTTCACATCAAAATTCTTGCAAAACAAATTCAAAATCAGAAGATGCTTACAATGTGCCAGGTTACTATCCACTGGCTGAGCAGTAGTAGCTATGAGGGATCCTGCGAAGTTATTAGGGACTCGTTAAGCAAGAGATCAGAAAGTCTAGCTGACCTTCAGGAAAGCTGGAGGACTTGTAGGCTGTACAATGTACTGCACCTTGGATTGTTTACTCGATGGTCACTTTGCAAGCGTTGCTTACCAGTTGATGTTTGTTGATTAGCCCTAGATCAGGTCTGATCGAGCGGACCTATGATCCAGTGCTATCCATCCATAATAATTTCATATGTTATCCTGGCATTATCTACATCATTATCCTATTCTAAGACGGTAGGGTCGAGCGACCATACAGAAACGCCTTAGTCAGTGGAGGATTAACCATTAAACAAAATAAGCATTAGCTTAGGACATCAAAGGAAGGAGGTGGAGTCGTAGAAATGGTAAATGATTCACAGCACAAAAGAAATCACTTTAAACTTGCTAAAATAACATTCGAAGTGGTTTATACGATTGGAAATATTATTTCAAAGTGTTCATGGTGTCATCGTGAGAATCTGATCAAAGATTTTGCAAGTAAAAACGTAGGAGGAAACTTTTCAAATACAAAGTGCAAGAATACAAAAGGAAACATTATATTCCATCTTACTGTTAGCCTTGTTTCATTTTGAAAAATAAAAATTTATTTTATGGTTTATTATTGCTTATATTTTGAATTACGTATATATGGCGGCTCCAAAATCTCTTAAGTGCTTAGTCCCTCTTTGTGTTTTATTCCGGCTCTGGCCTAAGTTAACTATGTGATGATTGGTGACTTCTTTCAGTTGAAACACAACTGTAATTGAATACTCTGGTAGCCTTGGAGGAACTTTAGTTGCGTGAAAAATGTGAAGAGACATATAAAAAAGATAGTTACGGTTTCCCGCTTAGCTATCTCAGATGATACAGAATTGTTAGTGAAGCACATTTGCTGCCAAAGATCGTCAACGTAGTACTGGCAGAGCTCCAAACAGCTTGCTGAATTTATGTACCTGAAGACTCATGAGCCAGAAACTTATGTTCAGTAAGATGCGAGGTGTGTTACCAGTGGTGAGACGATCCGATGTGAAAAGAGATGTCGATAGCGGAGTAAAGGTGGGTTTGGCGGTGAAGAGGGGCGTTAAGATTGCTTGGACAGTTTGTTTGTCGGCCAAGGATAATACGGATAGGTGTGGATAATAATTAGTGCAGTCAGTTTAGAAAATCAAATATTTCCGCTCTAAGCCAGCAGTGCCGGTGTAGAAGGAATGGAAGAGGACAAGAAGAGTTTTATACGTAGAAGTCACAAGAGATGGAAATTGAAGAACAATTTGGGATAGAATCGAAGATGTAATCCGTTTCCCGCTGCAATACCATCACCTGATCCTTGGGTGCTTTTGGTGGAGTCCATTCTATTATATGGGTTCAGATAAGTTCTTCGGTTCGAGGTTTCTTCCTACTTTTTCTCCACATGTCTCTGAAACTCTGCAAAATGGTCGTGTCATGGTTGCAGGCTGTACAGGGAGAAGATGAATTTGGAGGAAGATAGAGTAAATGGAAGTTTTTGTTTCTGAAATGTAGGTAAGAAAAATATTTGGTAAAAAGACAAAGAGCAGTTTTAGAGCGAATATAGCCTAGTTGTAGAGATGGGTTAGGGATAAAGTTTAGGAAACTCGTGCCCCAAAGGAGAAAGAGTTATGGTTTATGTACTTTGTTGTTATTTTAAGTTCAGTTCATGGCTGACCCAGTACACATACGATCAAAGACGTTTCAACTATGATCATCTCATTTTTTTATTCAGACATTTTATATCCAGGACTACATATATCCAGTGCATCATTCCGTTTTCAAGACGATTTAGGTGTGATTAGAAGGAGGTCTTTGCTGTTATTTTTAATAAACCAAGTGACCAAGTGGAGGCTTTTATAACTGACTCGGTTATGTGTTAGTAAGGTGGTGTCTGCCGATATTCTTGCTGTTGTTACTTAACCCCAGATTAACCCCTGATTTAGCAAACATACGATTAAAAGCATTCCAGATATGATCGTCCTGTCTTTTCCCTTGGAACTGGGCCCCCAGTATTACATTGTCCAACTATCCTTTTGATCTGAGGGAGATTTGGTTGCTATTTCTAGCAGTTCAAGCGTCCACATATATACTCCTGTGTTAGATCGTAGTGTTGAAAGTGTAAGTCAGTGGTCCGCAGCTGAGATCCTGTATTTGAGACCTTCTCGAGATCCCGTATTTGCTTTTATCCTCAAACTAAGAGGAAGGGTTTGTATGCATGCAACAGAGCGAAACTGTTAAAGTCAGCCAAGGAAGGGCGACTGAGAAACGTGGGGGGGGGGTGCTGATTTATGTGGAACAGATGAAAATATAGAGCTTGGTGAGGAAGACAAGAATAAGAATGTATCTATCTGTCTATCTGAATGTATATGTTATGTATGTATGTATGTATGTATGTATGTATGTACGTATGTTTGCGACGCCAGGTGCTATTGTGCGTTTTGCTCTTCATTGACTGTATGTACGATGTTTCCTGAGTGTGTGTGTCTCCATCAACAACACACATGCTATCACACACACATACACACGCTATCACATACACGCACATGCACACACACATCATGTGAACATTATCTATCTATCTATCTATCTATCTATCTATCTATCTATCTATATTTTTCTGTCTGTCTATCGATGTATTTGTTTGCATCTATGTGCGTGTGTATGCATGTGTATATACAAGAGCGTGCATGTGTGTTCACATACATGTGCATGAATGTGCGTATGCGTGCTCAAGTGTTTGTGCATGGGCGTGTATACATGCGAGTATGAAATTGATAGTGTATGTGTGTGTGTGTGTGTCCTGGTTGACTAGGTGTGTGGCTGTGTGTGATATCGATTGATGTTTTATGAATGGTTTTGTGTGTGTGTGTGTGTGTGTTGTTTGTGTGCACCTATGTTGTCATTCTTGTTTAAGCGTAAGTCATCACTGGTAAGACATTCCAGCCATGGCTACCCTTCATTTTAAGGACTATATAGGCATGCATTTTCTAATATGTCCTTTCCTTTCCCCAAAACACAGGCCGTGATTTCAGTGTGATTTGGCTGCTCTTTCTAACAGATCGTACAGCCACATTGAGGTTTCCCTATCTGATCGCATACATATATATTGTCGTCAACACTATCTGTATGTGTATATGTATAAGTATACAGTCTGTGGTTGTGTATTTATGAAGTGTACACTGGCAGTGTACATGACTATAGGTAGGAAATACCTAATATAAATCAGTAACTTGTGTAATAAATGTGTATATGGGTGTTTATATGTGCAGTGAACGTTAGTGTATGGATTAGTATATGTATGTGTATATGTATCGTGTTACGTAACTGTATGTATATAGAATTGAGTAATGTATAGTTTTGACTGATGTCTGTGTGTGTGTGTGTGTGTGTGTGTGTGTGTGTGTATATATATATATATGTATTTGTATATGTCTGAGTGTGTACGTGTAGGTGTGAACGCATATATCTGTATATATGCACGTACTTATTACGTATGTTGCGCATGTAAATGTAAAATGTAAGCATCTATGTATGTGTAAAAGCTAAATAGATAGATACGTGTATATATACATGCATATATATATATATATATATATATATATATATATATATATATATATATATACACATACATACATACACACATACACATACATATACATATATTTACACACACACATATATATACATATATGTGTAAGTATACATATATAGACATAAATATGTATGTATGTATTATGTATGCATGTATGTATGCCTCTATGTATGTATGTATGTATGTATGTCTCGTCTTTTCCATGTCTTCATCTGTTATGCTATATATGTATATATATATATATATATATATATATAGCATACCAGATGGAAAAGACGAAACATGAAATATAAATGGTAGAGACGAAGGAGAAAGAAGGGACTATAAAGAAGTAGAAACGGAAAAGGCTTAGACGAAGGATGTAGAAGAATTTAATGTAGAAAATAAGAAATGTAAAAAAAAAGGGGTTAGATGAGAGTGAGGAAACCAAAAGAAAAGGAACGAGGAAGATAGAGAAAGATAATAGATAAAGAAATAGTGAGTGTGGAAGACAGAGCAGACGGTAGATAGAAAAAAAAGAGCGGTAGAGAAACGGAGGGAGAGTATACAAAGTATAAAGGAAGGGTGAGATTGAGAGAAAGAGGGAGAATAAATGTAAGAGAGAGTGAGAGGGAAAGGCAAAACAGACGACAGACAACAGACGTAAAAGAAAGGTATTAATATAAAGAGTGTATAGAATATAAAATGAAAGAGGGAATGATTGAGACATAGTGAGCATTTAGACGGAGAGAGAGGGGGGAGGAAAAAAGTGAGTATGAGGAACAGAAAGTGAGAGACAGGGTGAGTGAGAGAGGACAGACATAACAGACGATAGACGAAAAAGAAGATAGTGATAGCGACAGAGACAGAAAGTGAAAGCGAGAGAAAGTGAGAGAGATAGGGAGTGAGAGAGACAAGGAATGAGAGAGACCGTGAGAGTGAGAGGAAAGACATGTTAAAGAAAGGTAGCATGTAACGAAGTGTGAGGGACAAAAACCATAACTGACTGACGATAGATGAAAATGAAAGGTTGAGAAATGAAAGATATATAGAATATGAAAGGAGCAAGTGTGAGTATGTGCATATGTTTGCGTGTGTGTGAAAGAGAAAGAGATATAAAGAGATAGAGAGAGAGAGAGAGACGGGGAGGCAGGGATAGAGAGATAAAGAGAAAGAGAAAGTACTTTCGAGTGCGAAGGGTAAGTTCAGGATGAGTGGAAGTTAAGAAGGACGAAGTGGTGAGCGGGAATGATAAAGAGAAAGAGAAAGACAGACAGATAGAGAGATAGAGGGAAAAGATGAAAGAAAAGAAGTGAAATGAAAGGAAAATGAAAAGTAAATATGAAATAAGAGAAAGAAGAAAAAAGAGAGGGAGAGATGAAAGGAAAAAGAAGGCAGAAGTTGAGAAAATGGAAAATGTGTAAGATAAAGAAATAAGAGCAGAGAGGGAGAGGAGAGCGGGTGAAAGGTATGGTGCGAGGAAATAGATTGAATGAAGAATATACAGTATACTGAGGAGTAATGGTAGAGAGAAATAGAAAGAGAAAGAAAGAAGGAATGAAACAAGAAACAGAGAAAGATAATTTTGAAAGACGAAACAAGACACGAGAGATAGAAGAAAGATATAAGCGATATGTAGTTGAGTGGGTGCTAACGAGAGAGACAAATGACAGAGGTGGATAAAGTCAATTTTTTAAAAAGAAAATGGAGAGGCGAGAAGATAGATTGGCGAAGAATAACGGTAAAAGATTTGGGGATGAAAGGAAACCAAAAGTAAGAAATTAGATGAGGTTGGTGGATGACGAAAAAGAGATTTAGGAAGACGTACAAGAAAAGAAAAGAAAAGATAGGTAGGTAGGTAGGTAGAAATAGAGAGAAAGGGAGGGAGAGATAGAGAGACAGATATATAGAGATAGCGAAGTAAAATGGAAGGAGAGAGTGAGAAGGTAACACAGAGACATCAGAGGTAAAAGAGACAATATCGAAGGGGAGAAGGTAAGACGGCAGAGGAAAGAAACACTGCGGAAGAAAGACAGTAATGAGACAGAGAGAGGGAGAGAGAAGATAGCCTAGATGAAGACAACAGAGGGGAGAGAGAAAGAGAGAAAGACAATAATGAAAGAAGGAGAAAACGAAAGTAAGTTAAAATAGATGGAGAGAGGCAGGGGTCAACACTGATAAAGCCGACTGGAATGAATGAAAGAGTAGGAAAAGAGAGAAAGAGAGACTAGCATAAATGTAAAGGAAGAGAGAGAAAGAGAGAGAGAGAGAGAGAGAGAGAGAGAGAGAGAGAGAGAGAGAGAGAAGGGGAAGACGAAGAGAGATTTTTTTAAAAATTGCAACAGAGAAATATGAGGAGGGGTAACAAGTATGATAGAGAAAGGAGGAAGAGAAACTGGAAGAGATATAGAAAGAGATCAAGTATTTGGTGATGTACTGAATGACGAACGCAAAAATAAAAATACACAAAAAGAAAATAAAACAAAACAAACAAATCTCAATGAATTGAAACTATGTCTCTTAGCTGGAGAGAAAGACGAAAGCCTAGTGGCAATTTCTAGCCACTATCTAGAGAGGGGAGATAATTTCAAGAAATTAATAATTAAGTTCATAGATAATCTTGTTTTTGTTTATCAATTTGTTTTGTCAGAATTTTGATCTGGAACCGTGTGTTGAAAGCTTGTTCTCGCTTATAACTAAAAACAAAAAGTGATCTACTGCTGAGTGTGTTTATAGGGTTTAATGTAATCCTTCCAAATTATAACAACATTAATTTTTGTGTTTAGAGGGAAAATTTGATCGTTGTTAGCAGGCAAGGCAGACAACTGTGAACATGTTTTGGTCTTACTTGACCTCATTAGCGGAACAATCTACTCGAACCTATTTTAATCTCTATTAAATAGCGACTGTTACAAATAATTGTGGCCAATAAAATTTGCATTATTACAAAAGGTAAGAGGACAAAAGGCATGAATTTATATGATTTAGGTAGCTGTCGGAAAAGAAGCAAAAATAAAATAAAAAATCAACTTAGCAGCAGTTGTTAATAATTTTAATAATAATAACAACAATAATAATAAAAGGGGGAGATAATTTCACGGAATTTTAAAATTTCACTTGAATTTTAAATTTTAGTCTTAGTGGGGGGGGGGGGGGATCTGATATTTGTTAGCAGGCAAGGTGACAGCTACGGACATGTTTCGGTCAAGTAGAAATAGTTAGATAAAGGCGGCGAGCTGGCAGAAACGTTAGCACGCCGGGCGAAATGCTTAGCGGTATTTCGTCTGCCGCTACGTTCTGAGTTCAAATTCCGCCGAGGTCGACTTTGCCTTTCATCCTTTCGGGGTTGATTAAATAAGTACCAGTTACGCACTGGGTCGATATAATCGACTTAATCCGTTTGTCTGTCCTTGTTTGTCTCCTCTGTGTGTAGCCCCTTGTGGGCAGTGAAGAAATAAGAAATAGTTAGATGCAGTTTGACTGTTAAAGGTGAGGAGTAATTTTCTCTTTCCCTTCAATTTCTAATTTTTATCTCCTTTTTTCGTTTCTGATACACTCTTACTACTGCTTTCTAGTGTAATCTGATCTCTCCCTTTCTCTCAATCTCTCTCGCGCTCTCTCTCTATCTCTTTCTCCCTCCCTCCCTCTCTGACACTCTCTTTTCTTCTTCTTGTTTGATGCATTACCATACTCTCATATATTTTCCTATTTTGCTTGCGGAAGAGAGAAGTAAAGAGAGAGAGAGAGACAAAGAAAGAAAGTTAGAGCTAACTTTCCTTGTCTCCTTCTTTACCTCTCTCTATCTCTCTTTCTGTCACACACTTTCTTTCACGCACGTTTTCTCTTTGATTCTCTCTCCTCTCTTTTCTCCCCCCTATTCTCTTTCTCTCGTACACATACATTTTCTCTCTATAACTCTTAATTCGTTTTCTCCAATTTGCCAATTGCTCTCGCACTCGCTCGTTTCCTCTCCCCTAACCTTACAATCACAAACAAACATACGCACGCACACATCCACTCACACATCTCTCTCTTCCTGTCTTTCCCTTTCCAGTTTCTATCTCTTTGTTACTTCTCTTCCTCTCACACCATTTCTCATTCTCCTGTCTTTATCACATCTTATATTTCTGTATCTCCCTACCAAAAGTGCTATAAAAACCAGAATTCATAGTGTCGGATTAAAATAGCATGCACTGTTTAGTTACGTCCCTTTATATTCCGAATGTAAATTCTGTGAAGGATAAAATAAAGTACCGATCTCATCGGCTGTTCTTTCCTTGAAAATCTGTTAGAAAACCTGTTACAAGCCCTTATTTATCTGTTGCTTCCTTTCTCTCGCTCATTTTCATGCATCCCTTCCGTTTTTCCGTCGTTTTGTTTTCTTTCTCTTTCCTCACTATTTTACTCTTTCTCTCTCTCTCTCTCCCTCTCTCCCTCCCTCCCTCTCTCTCTCTCTCTCCCTCTCTCTCTCTTTCTCTTTCCCAATTCTCTCTCTCTCTTCTCTTTCCCAATTCTCTCTCTTCTTGTCATCTCGTCATATTTTTTCTTCAACAATCTCTTACTATCAGTGTATCTGTCTGTGTCCGTCTCTCTATCAATACACACACATATGCACACATTTATATAGCTTATTAACTAGTTAGCTATCAATCTATATAGATAATATACGTTTTCATTTCTCCTTCGTCTTTTTTTTTTTTAAAGATCTTTTCCTCTCGTTCCTAAAATTAAGAAAATGTTTATCTACAAACACACTCACAAAAACACACACATGCATACACACGCGCGTATTCGCAAGCACAGACGCACTAACACATGTACTGACAAACACACGCACACACATATACACACACATGTGAGTGTGTTTGCATTTGCGCGCGCGCGCATGTATGGAGAGACAGAAAGAGATAGATTGCGTGTGTATGTGTGTGTTTATGTGTGTATCTGTGTGTGTGTGTGTGTGTGAGTGTGTGCAGTGTTGTTCATTCTGCGTATTTGTGGGAATGCATGAGCCTATGTGTGTGTCTACATAGATGCGTACATATAATAGATACATATATATGCACGCACAGAGAGAGAGACAGACAGACAGACACGCGCACACACACACACACACACACACACACACACACACTCTCTCTCTCTCTTTCTCTCTTTCTCTCTTTCTTTCTTTCTTTCTTTCTTTCTTTCTTTCTCTCTCTCTCTCTCTGTGCATGTGTGTGTGTGTGTGTGTGAGTACGTATGCATTATACATTCCATACGATTCCATAAGATTCCAGACGACCTTAACTCATGAAGGGGTCATAGAGGGCGTCATCGTGACCTGTGGAGTGTCTTGGACGTTTTTAAAACCTGGCGGAACCCATCCCTTACCAGGACTAATTATAGTCGATTTCTTTCGGCAAGAAAGAATGAATGACTGAGAAAAAGGGAGAGAGAAGGAGAGAGTAAGAGAGAGAGAGAGATCCACGAGTAAAAGAGAGAGACTGAGAGAGCGGGAGAGTAAGAGAGAGAGAGACAGAGAGAAGGGAAGGAGAGAAAGAGAGAGAGGGGGAAACGGACCCGAGTACTATCTTTACCAGCCTCGAAAGTATAGAAGGGTAAAGTTCACTTTGGCAGGATTTGAACTGAGAACTTAAATCATTGTAGTTAAATACTGCAAAGGATTTTGTTTGACGCTCCAAAGATTCTGTCAAACTACCACCCTCAATGAAATAAACAGTAATATAATTTCCAGATATTCTCCATAGTAATATACAGGTAATTCCAAACCGTCAGTCTGTGATAGACTATAGTTTAAGGTATAGTAGGTCTCAGCTTCAATTTGAATCTAGACTGTTTTCCAATTGCAAATATTTTCATAGACAATATCAGTATTGAGTAATGACGTCAGTAAAAATCTGACCAGTGAAATTATATATAAACATATCCTCGATTTTTTAATGGTGACGTCACCATAGATCTGTCCAGTCAGATTTGTTGTTCAGCACATAAAATGAAACCAGATCTGAAGAGAAGCGACACAGTTTGGTAGGAAGACAGTCTGAATGACAAGAGCTTAGCGACGCGAGCAGCGAAGAATAAAGGCCAGAAAATTCTTGTATTTACCAGAGTTTCCACAGTTACAACTGCCAAAATTATGTGTTGTAAAAATAACCTCTACACTAACGGTACCACACTCATCACTTTTACAGACACATTCTTGCTTTTCTCTTGACACACATTGTACCATTATGAACAAAACTCTTCAGCTTTACTTTACTTTCTTTTCCTGGAACCGTCATGTTCCATTTAAGCTTTTAGCAATAAAATTAAAAAATTGAAAACGAAAGATTACTTTTTTCATTCATTCAACATTTCATACGTTTCACTGTGAACAAAAAAGGGGGGTGGAATATGGCCCGTTCCTAGCCAACGAATTTTTTGTATATTGACATTGCTAAGTATTGGACCTATTTTATACGATATTAAATTCAAGCTGCTATGGAGAGATAGAAACATCGTGATGGAGAGTACTCTTCATCTTGTAGTCATATGAACCCTCACGGTAGAGATATACAGCGATTTGAGTTCTCAACTTCCGATGGAGTCGTAGTAATACCGTCGTGACATATATATATTATTCACCAGTCTTGTCTATCTTTCGTTGTTGCATGCCAGAGTTGGAGATCTCTGATAACCACTGGAAATTAGATACTACTGAAACATCTTGGATATCTCATATTTGAACCACATCACTAATGAGCAGGTTTGTGAAACCGTCCCGCTTCGCATGAATCTGGACAATGACTTCACAACAGAAATAAAGGTAAAATGACGTGAACACGAATCCAAATCCAGTGGCCTTGAAAAGTCATTCTTTATAGAGAGGCGAACAGAGGAAAAGCGGATTGGAACCATTAAAGAATGGACAAGCAGAGGATTAGCGGAGATCCAAGTTCTGGTACATGACCGTTCCAGATGGCGAGGACTGGCGTTCAGTACACATACCACAACTCCATATGATGGCTTTTGTTTTAGAAGGAGATTGTAGAAATTCTTCGGTTAAAAAATTTCCCAAGATAACGTGAGTTTACTGTGCAATTTCTTTGTTGTACTACTTCCACATATCTACCTACGTATATTATCATTCATGTTAACAATTTTATTGTATTTGGTTTACAAATGTAGTTGATAGTGGATTGACATCCTTCTACTCGGTGATAATGGAGCAAAAACATGGAATATAAAAATATAAATTCTTCGAAGTATAAGAAGTGCAATGGAATAATCAGTTGCATCTCTTGAGATAAAAGAAAAATTGTTATAATCCATTACGTTATAATCCAAATCATTATAATCCATACGATTCCATTGGAGGTTGAGGGCTCAAACCAAGTCAAACCAAGTTAAGCCAGCGAAAGAATAAAATTTGATTCTTCTCTATATCTGTTAAAATTTGACTGAATTTCTAAGATGAAGAAATCCTCTCACACCTATGGAGTGCATTGGGTTTCGGTAAATTTTCGCAAAAATTCAGATGGTACAAGATAGGCGCGTTTCAAATAAACTGATTTTGTGTTATCACTCTTAAGTCATACCTATACCCTAACCCAACTTTTTGTAATTTCATTTTTACTCCGTTACTCACAGTTCTTCCCTTCCTCTGTCGTCTAAACTAGATACATCTCAAACAAAACTTCTATCTGGCCTAGAAACGTGATTCAATCATCTCCTTCGCGACAATCTTATAAACTTATCAAATATTATTGCATTAACAATTTCTCTAACTCTTTCGTTGGTAATATCATCTTACCACCTGATTCCTAATATTCATTACAAGGCTTTGCGCTTAAAATTTAGAAATTTAGTGTCAGATGCAGTGGTATTGTGCCAAAATCGATGCTCATAAAACAATATTGATCTTACACAGAATACATATATTTTCACCTTGGTATGAGTCGAGATGCAGTTAGAACTTCCATATAAATTTTAACTTTCATATAAATTTTAACATTGTTCGTTCAGCTTTATTAATTCTTTCCACAAACCTCAAACCAGTGAACCATTATTGTCAGCCAGTACTTTAAGAGATCTTTGGTTCTTCTACACAGCAATTGGAAGGATTGGCATAATTTATATCTGCCATATCTGTCTTTGAATGGCTAACAACCAGACAAAATTATCCAATATTAGTTCCAGCTCTTCTATTGTATTCATCACAAGGTCGTCTGCAAAAATCAAGATCGGCTAGCATTTAATTGTACCCACTTTCACTGAATTCCATAAATTTCGCTGCAAAATTTTGATGGAGACAGTTTTGATGCACTTATATATATATATATATATATATATATATATATATATATATATATATGCATGTATATGTGTATATATTTATATATATATATATATATATATATATATATATATATATATATATATATATATATATATATATGCATGTATATGTGTATATATGTATATTTTTTACTTTTTTAAAACTTTTTTACTTCTTTCAGTCATTTGACTGCGGCCATGCTGGAGCACCACCTTTAGTCGAGCAAATCGACCCCGGGACTTATTCTTAGTACTTATTCTATCGGTCTCTTTTGCCGAACCGCTAAGTGACGGGGACATAAACACACCAGCATCGGTTTTCAAGCAATGCTAGGGGGACAAACACAGACACACAAACACACACACACACACACACACACACACACACACACACACACACACACACACACACACACACACACACACACACACACACACACACATACGACGAGCTTCTTTCAGTTTCCGTCTACCAAATCCACTCACAAGGCTTTGGTCGGCCCGAGGCTATAGTAGAAGACACTTGCCCAAGATGCCACGCAGTGGGACTGAACCCGGAACCATGTGGTTGGTAAGCAAGCTACTTACTACACAGCCACTCCTGCGCCTATATATACACACTAGCTGAATGGCTCGTCGTTGTCGGGCAATTTTTATAATAGAATGTCTTATATAAATTTTTGTTTATTCCATATGAGACCATGCCTTCTCCGACAGATAGGCCTCTTGACCAGGAAAGATTTGTGCAGTTTTTCGCAAAAACACTTCGTTGAAGATTTCTTGCTTTTTAAAATTATTTACATGTCTGTTCGACCGTTTCACATGACTTTATTCATTAAAACTTATTAAAACTTCAGAAATTCCTACAACTTTGGTCGTCGTAATGCTTTGCTTCGTTTGTTTAATAAAAATTCTTCCTCGCAATGATTTTGCTTTCATCTTGTGATAGACAGCTATCATGCAGAAAATGTCACCTTCCAAATCCTGTTTCTAATGAGGTAAAGTTGCTTAAATTTAAAACTCAGTAACATTTTTCTGCAATTTTTCTAGAACAAATAACAAAATCGGATTTAACGTAAGAAATTATTTCAATATACCAAATTTAAAAAAAATTTGACGTAATTTTAAAATTTCACAATATGAGACGGCAACAGGGAGGACCCTACACAAGTAGAGAGACAGACAATTATAGGGTGTGACACACACACACAGACACAGACACACACACACTGAAACATAAACACGCACACATTTACAAACGTACACTGATAATTATGAGTTTAAAATGGTGTATACGTATGTATGTATGTATGTATGAACGTATGTATGTATGTATGTATATATGTATATAATACTATATGTGTGTGTGTGTGTGTGTGTGTGTGTGTGCGTGTGTGTATGTATGTGTGTATGTGTGAGTGTTTCTTTGCGATGGACAGCAGAAAAGTCACCATGTGGCAATAACGAAACAGTTCTGGTCTTACGGCATTGTCTGATATGTACTGATAATTAAAGCTATGTATTCTTCACACCCACCTTTTCCCCTTCTTCGGCGTTTTAGAAGTTAGTTATGTGCATGTATGTGTGTATGTGCAGTGTGTGTATGTGTGTGTATGTGTGTGTATGTGTGTGTATGTGCAGTGTGTGCGTATATGTGTGTGAGTATGCATGTATCTAAGTATTTACGAAAGTATATATGCTGAGTCGCGAGTATATCCGTGAAAGACAGCTGTAAGCCACTCCATATTTATGGCTTACACAG
Organism: Octopus bimaculoides; assembly: GCF_046866305.1. Taxonomy (NCBI): domain Eukaryota; kingdom Metazoa; phylum Mollusca; class Cephalopoda; order Octopoda; family Octopodidae; genus Octopus; species Octopus bimaculoides. The sequence continues at coordinate 21,459,196 of NC_142933.1, forward strand.
CTCTCTTCTCTCCTTCCCTGATATCAGCCACACTCATTATGCCACCACATTTCCCTCATACTAACACTATTTGCGCCCTTCTCATTTCATCAAATAATAGCCCAGCCCCACCTAGGAGGCCCATTATTGAAATCCAATTAGCTTATAATTGAAATGGATGTTAGTTTAACATATATGCAAAGTTTCGTCAAGATATGTACAGACACACAAATACACATGTGTCTGCATAGATAAACTAATGCAACTTAACCAATGCAAACGCGAGGTAAGTTCTCAATACGAATTATAGTGTAATATAAGATTTAAAAAGTGATAAAAGATATATATATATATATATATATATATATATATATATATATATATATATATATATATATATATATATATATATACATATATATATATATATATATATATATATATATATATATATATATATATATATATATATATATATACATATATATATATATATATATATATATATATATATATATATATATATATATATATACATACGCAGAGGCATAGCCGGTTGGTATGAAGCTTGCTTCCAAACCTCATGTTTTCGGGTTCAGTCTCAATGCATGGTACCTTGGGCAAGTGTCTTCTACTGTAGTTACGGGTCCACCAAAGCCCTGTGAGTGGGTTTTATGGACGGAAATTGAAAGAAGCTTGTTACACCACATGCATGCATGTATGTATGAGTCTTCGTGTCTGTGTTTTTCGCCCACCACAAATTGACATCCGGTGTTGGTGTATTTATGTTCCCGTGACTTAGCAGTTCGGCCCAAGAAACTGATAGAATATGTACCAGGTTTCAAAATAAAAAAAGAAATAAGTACTGGGGTCGATTCATTCTTCAAATCGGTGCCCCAGCATAGCCGCAGTCTAATGACTATAACAAATGAAAGATAAAAGATACACGTCTCTATGTGTGTGTGTGTGTGTGTGTGTGTGTGTGTGTGTGTGTGTGTGCGCGTGCAGATATGCATGCGTGTGTGCGTGAGTGAGTAAGTGTGTATGTTTACAAATATATTTCTTTGAAATTTATTTGAATTCTTTCTTCTGCAGAATTCAAGCAGATCACTAACAAAGTAGCAAGGCTCTTTTGTTTAAGTCAAGACAGCTCTTGCAGTTTAGCCTTTATCAGAATTGCATCAGGTGTGCATATACCTGTGTGTGCTGTACATATGCGAGTGCATGCGATAAACTTGCACTCACGTACCGGATGTGCGTGTCGTATTAGTACATAAGTGTGTGTGTGTGTGTGTGTGTGTGTGTGTGTGTGTGTGTGTGTGTGTGTGTGTTTAATTATAGTTTATGGCAAAGTTAACCTCAGCGGTATTTGAAGTCAGAACGTAAAGAGCCGGAAGAAATGCCGCTAAGCATTTTGTCCGAAGCACTAAAGTTTCTACCAACTCGCCGCCTTAACAACAAGAACAACAGCCACAGCAACGCGTTTATTATATGCAGTACTCAAGTGTATTACAACTCGTCGTAAAAAGGGTAAAAGAGGGAACAGAAAGCAGTAATAAATCAACTAAAAAAAAGTAGCAATGAAAGCCAAATGTGCATGCACAGGACACTATATAAAAGAAAAACAAAAAAGACAAGAAAAGGAGCTGTAAGAGAGCCACAAAGAAAAAAGGGTGCACAGGAGTTGTGTCAACAAATTTTAGGAACCACAAGTTTTTTTTTTATGGATGCAGTTTCCAAATAGATAACATCTGACGCGTGTACTTTTCTCTGAGCTCCGGTGTTGTTTTTTTCTCCTTACAAACCTCCGAAACGATGCATTATCTGCTTCTGAATCACTGCTCGGTTCTCCGTCCTAAGTCCAATGCCATCCGTCCAGGACATCATGAATCTACCCACAAAACCACATACTGAAATATGACAACCAGCTTACTTTCGTTACTTGAAGTGCTGTATACGACCATCATCGTGCTTTACTCGTCTCCCTAACTACTAAAAATTTTAGGCCCTTCCTGTCCTATGTTCTTTCTATATTTCATCTCGAATACACGGTTAACTTAATTATCAGTACATATCAGACAATGCCGTAAGACCAGAACTGTTTCGTTATTGCCACATGGCTTGTGTTATTGTATTGTTGTTGTTGTTGTGGTGGTGGTGGTGACAGTGTATGTGTGTGTGTTTAAGACGTCTGCATGTCAAAAACTAGCCATCAATCTACGATGGTTCACAAATCTATGTTGCTGCACAGGATAATTGCACAACCCAAACTGGTACAACATGTGCAGAAACATCAATGTGCAAAAAAGAAAGTTCAACCAGCGGCCTCTGCAAGTAGAGTGAGCTTAGCTCGTCCTTTCGGAGTCGATAAATAAAGTACCAGCACCGTACTAGGACCGATTCATCATTCTTTATCTTTGTTTCTTTGATTCTTTCTTTTTCTAGAAGAAACTGCTGCTTTGAAACCCGGAGAGTAGTAGGCTTCACCAGGTCTGAAATTTTTTTCAAAGACAGGTGTACATCAGAACGACATCCCAACAACTTCATTTGGAGTCGAGGGCCCACGCATGGCATTAAACAGGACATCCATAGCGATGTTGAAAGAATATGCTACAAATGAGAGGGGACAGTTTGCTTTCAGTAATTCAATTCTTTGTACTCCAATCTGTTTATGGACATTCTTATTGGATTTGTTGTATATTTGGTGAACCATGAGTTCTGAAATTTTACATCTAGAGTTGATAAAATAAAGTAGTAGTCAAGTTAATATTCTTCCAACAAATTCGGTGAAAGCCATTTATTATGATAACTTAGGATGAAACTTTTTCCGTAAAAATAATCAGCTAGCATTAAACAAATAAGTTTAGGTCCTATTCATTTTGATCTTAAATTTTGGCACAAGGCCAGTAATTTCGGGGGAAGATTAAGTCGATTGCATGGCCCACGAAGAATGAAAAGCGGTTAATTTTCAGATTAACACCCGCACGATTTTCACTAGGGTGTTAGAGTGGGAATTCCGTCCCTAACCCTAACCCTAACCTTAACCCTAAAACACTAACCCTAACCCTAAAACCCTAACCCTAACCCTAAAACCCTAACCCTAACCCTAACACACTACTGAAAATCGTGCGGGTGTTAATCTGAAAATTTACCTGAAAAGCAAAGTGGATTCCGGTGGCATTACAATTTAGAACATAAATTCGGAAGTTAATCATTTTGTCCGATGCGGTAACAATTCTGCCAGTTCGCCGTCTTAAGGGGTCCTATTAATTTTGATGGCAATAATCATTCGATAACAAGCGATTTCGAGTGTATGCAGCTGTGTACCAGTATTAGAAATCATTATTATTATTTGTGAAGGTGGTAGAGTTGGTAGAATGTCAGGAGTGGGTGGTGAAATGATAGACTCAAATTAAACAGTTGCAAATCTTACTGTAATCGAAGGCATGGAATTCTGTGGTGTTGAACGATATATTATTGTCATTTATCCAATTTGTATATGGCGTCTTGGTTTCGTGGGTGCATAGAGATATTGCTTGTTTTGATCTTGAGCGTCTCTCTAGTGTCGTCTGCTTGGCTACTGAATGCGGCTTAATTTATATTTTGGACTATGTCTGACAACATTATGAGGAACAAAACAGGACTCTGAACAGTGTCATGTACCACTTCAATTATCACCACGAACGGGATTCCTATGGCTTCTATATGATTTCGTTCGGCCTTTTAGAAAATCAGAAATCCAAATGCTCACCTTCCTATGTTTTTCAGATTCCACGGTCGGCTTTATCAAAGAATTTGGCAAAATCAAAGTATACACAGTCAATCATAAATCTAGAAAACAGACTTTTCAGAGTTTAGTTGTCCTAATCGTAAAAAAACTGCGTGATAGTTTTTTCAGGGTACTGTTAAAAAGCTTCTATTGGTCTAAATAGTTTATTACCTCTTTTGCATATGAGTTTCTCCAGGACTTACGAAAGGTGTGATGTAAGTTACACAGGTATGCAATTGCTTATTTGTACGCTATGGCTACCTTTACGAAACCGTATCAGCATTTCTTTCAGCCTTTCTGGTAGTCATCCATCATCTAAATAGCTCTGATTTTTGGAGCAGATCTAGAAGGCTGTCTGGTCTTGGGTTCAAATTTGCGTCTAGATAGCTCTTTGATTTGATGAAATCTTGTTCTGGTTAACTTTTTATTCGTTAAGTCGCTGTGAGAAACCGCTGTCTTGTTGAATATATTAGGGTGTTCAATAGATTGTTCATTCCTTAGCTGGGAAATGATACTTTCATATTGCTCTTTAAGCAGGCAATGCACATATGAAGGATCTTCTATATACGGCCTATCTTGGTATTGATGCGAACTGATTTTGCTTTCAGAACTGGAAACTATCGTGCATAGCGGAAGAAATCTCTCGGATATGATTTTATCCGCTTAAGCATCAAATGTTCTTTCTATGATCTTTCTTCTTCATAGGAACTCACTAGTGCAGCTTCAATGGTTTTTACTTTAATCTTCTTTTCTAGTTTTATCCGTGTGAAAACTGGATTGTTAAGGTCTTATCCGTGTGTATGTGTGTGTGTATGTTTATTTGTATGCATTTATACTAATATGTGTGTATATGTCTGTATACACGCGCGCGCGCACACACACATGTATGTATTTATGTATCCATAAATGTATAACAAAGAGAGACTGACAGGCAGCCAAACAGAGGCAGACAGAGAGAGAAAGAGAGAGATAATTCGTTATACAAAGAGTGGTACAATAGCAAATCAACAACCGAGACAAGTATTAATATACATCTATGGATTAGAATTATTTCTACGTCTCTGAGAAGATAAGCCTAATCCATATATTTACTTTGTTTAATATGTCTCAGCTGTTGATTTGCGATTGTATTATAGTTTCTATAACGAATTCTACGTATTACTTTCTAAATTTATTCGTGTGTGTGTGTGTGTGTATGTGTGTGTGGTGCGTGTGTATGTGTGTGTGCGCGTTTTGTGTGTTCGAGTACGTGCGTGTATTTGTGAAATGTAGATATATAATATAGAGAACACTGTGTAATACTTGAAATATGTATAATGTAGATACCTCTACAGTTATATATTTGAAAGCCTTATTAGTGAATTTTAAGTATATACATACATACATACATACATATATGCATACATACACACACACACACATATATACATACATACATACATACACATATATACAAGCGTATATATATATATATATATATATATATGTTTGTGTGTGTGTGTGTGTGTATATACATACATATATAGACATATACAAGCATACATACATAAATACTCACACACAGACACACACACTCATATAATTTTGCTTATAGGACTATTTCTGCAGTGAAAGGTCTTCCCACGTCCTAGTGTTAGACACGAGTGCACATACGCATGTGTGTGTCTGTTTGTGTATCCATCCATCCATTCATACATACAGCAGCATTTTTCGAAGGGTGAGTACAAGGTCATAAGGAAATCAATTCCAGGAGAAAAGAACGTAGTAACATTATTTAGAAGAGTGCACTTCCTTTCTTGAGGGCGGCACATGCCCCTCAGCACCCTCTTCGGCCTGCCTCTGTACACACATGCGTAAACACACACACACACACACACACACACACACACACACACACACACACACACACACACACACATTCTTTTATTCTTTTAGTCATTTGACTGCGGCCATGCTGGAACACCGCCTTTAGTCGAGCAAATCAACCCCAGGACTTATTCTTTGTAAGCCTAGTACTTATTCTATTGGTCTCTTTTACCGAACCGCTAAGTCAGGGGGACGTAAACACACCAGCATCGGTTGTCAAGCGATGGTTGGGGGCACAAATACAGACACACAAAAATACATCCACACACACACACACAAACACACACACATGCACACACAGACCCACACATATATATACGACGGAATTCTTTCAGTTTCCGTCTACCAAATCCACTCACAACGCTTTGGTCGGCCCGAGGTTATAGTAGAAAACACTTGACCAAGGTTCCACGCAGTGGGACTAAACTCGGAACCATGTGGTTGGTAAACAAGCTACTTACCATACAACCACTCCTGCACTTATATATGTATATATATATATATATATATATATATATATATATATATATATATATATATATATATATATATATATATATATATATATATATATATATATATATATATATATATATATAAAATTTTGTGTGTACCCGAAATATCTTAGAAATAGTATATTTTTATCTTAATTTCTTTTTGCATATTTATTTTCATACTTACCTTCGGCAATACAGTACAAATCTTTGTGATATTTGCACATCTATTAAAAGGATTAAACACAATTTTTGTTTGTTATTTCTTGACGAAAAAAAATATGGCTTCTGTGATGTCAACACAAACATATGCAGAATACACACACACATATAATGAATGTCATGGCGTGACAATTAACACAAACACACGCCCGCTATCTGTGACATATACACACACATAGTCTTCACGCTCTCTAAGAAAAAAAAAAACGTACACGATATTTTTATCATTTAGAAATATTTTTAAATGAATGTGATTTAAAAAATTTAAGTTGTTTGTACAGTAAATATTTATATTTAAGCTTTCTTTAAACAGACAATATTTTTATTTTTTGTTAATTATTTTCAAGTGAATGTCGATCTTTCGCTTTGACTCTCAGAACTGTCATCCAGAGTTCGTTAATTTCCGTAATTTTTATTTATTTATTTACTTTTGTTTTAAAGTGAAAGGGAAGAGAAAGTGAAAGGGAAGAGAAAGTGAAAGATGTATGTATATGTATATGAAATGGACGTGTGTGTGTGTGTGTGTGTGTGAGAGAGAGAGAGAGAGAGAGAGAGAGAGGAAGCGAGAGAGAGAGAAAATGAGAGAGAAAGAGAGAGAGAGTGAGTGAAGGGGTGTGTTGTCATGTATACGTGCATACATCACTATATATGTGTACATCTTTTTTGTATGTGCGTGTGCATGTGTGTGTGAGAGAGAGCGAGCGAGAGAGAGGGAGAGAGAGAGAGAGAGAGAGAGAGAGAGAGAGTGTGTGAGTGAGCGAACGTGTGTGTTCTCATGTATGTGTAAGTGGCACTATAGCTCTCTCTCTCACACACACACGCACACACATACGCGCACGTCCTTTTCATATACACATTTATATATCTTTTACTTTCTCCTCTCTTTCACTTTAAAACAAAAGTAAATAAATAACAAATTTTTACGAAAATTAACGAACAAGACGAGCTGATCTAGATGACAGTTCTGAGAGTCAAAGCAAAAGATCGCCCCAAAGGAATACCATTACAAAAACTTTTTCGAGTGCTTTCAACGTATCTCAACTCCAAAGATTTGGCTGCTATTTCTAGCATGCCCTGCTACCACGAAACAGCTATTTACGATAAAGGACCCAAAATACCTGTTACGTGGTAGCAGGGCGTCTAAGAGATAGCAGCCAAATCTTTCCATTTCTGGGGAAAAGAGCCATTTACACATGATTTCGTTGAAAGCATGCAAAATAACCTAGAATAAAAAAAACCATGAAACAAAACTCCATTGCTGGGAAACTTAGACTTTTTAGGTGGCCCAACAGGTCACTGGTAGTCTAGTACATATATATATATTCGTATTATATCTACACATACACACTTATGTATGTGTCTATGTATGGTTGAAGTTAATTTGTTCTGAGTTAGACGCCAAACGGTTTTTATAGGATGAAGAAGAGGCGATTTTGAATCATTCGACGAGCCATATGCACACCTTCACACTGAAACTGTGGTTGCTCACACATGATGCTTAATTGATTATCATACAGTTGGGGTTCGAATCCATACACTATATTAGTGATAGTAAGAAAGACATTTTTAAATGCATGGGACAAACCTGAAGTGCTTTTAGCATGCTTTACATCTGGCAATCAATTATTTCAAAATGAACAAAAATGGCGAACTTCTGGGCCAAAACCTGAACTATGAAGAAAGAGTCTAAAAATCGTTGTGATTGTACGTCCTTCAGGCTAACTATGAGACCTCAAAATATTTTGTTTATGAGAAAAGGACCAAAGAAGAAATTTATTGACACATTCAAATTAATCCTTACTATTGTTGCTTAACGCAGAGTAGGCTTTTCATGTCACTGCTCTCATGCTGAACACCTGGCCATACCGGATGTTATATTATGGAGACGTCTGCTCCCTAATAAGAGAAAAACTACTCACCTACTTTCATATCATTGGTTGAAATATGTGTGAAATTATGGATTTGATAAAACTAACGGAGGACAGAGATTCTTCATGAGGCGTGGTGAAATGCATCTTGGCTGCAATCACTTTAAGAAGAATGTTTTGTGTATGAATGCATATGTTTGTTGTCATATGTGTGTGTGTGTGCGTACATGTGTACGTTTGTGTGTATGTGTGCCTCTGTGTGCATGGGTGTGTGTCGTGCTTGGATTAACAACAAGAATGCTCACTTTGTTATATTGCATTGGGTTTCATATATATTTTGTTTTATTTCTGTTCTGGTTTGTTGTTTTTGTTGTTGCATTACTTTGCTGTCGTCGTCATTTTTATTATCGCCGTCATCGTCAGTAGCAGTATTGGCAACAAGCAGCAGTAGTAGCAACAGTGTTATACTGGCTGGACAACAAGTATGAGAATTGGATGTCGTTAGACAAGTCAAAAGTCTTGTTGGTTGAGTCAAAACTTAATTTGTATGTTTCTGATGATTGAGTGTACGTCTGACACTGCATAGGATTCTAACACTGTACAAAAAAAGAATTTCACTCAGAAAGCAGAGCGTCCATTGCATCTTATCCAGAGTGTGATGAACTTAAAAATTATCGTATCCTTCGTAAAGCACTGTGTGAAGGGATGTCAAGCAAGTACTGTTAAACCCAACAACTGGAGTCCGACTGGGTAAATCCCTCACTTTTCTCGAAAAATTTAGCAAAATATTCAATATTTTGTACTATAAATAACTTTCACTAAACACTCCTTTACTAATTACTTTCCGTCTACCAAACTGCATTTCACTCGTAGGGATTTGATCTGCTACCGCAAGAATCCTCAAGTGAGCCACCACAGTTTCACATGAAGCTGTGGCATGAAATAGCTCCTCAAATGATCTAAAACTTGCCTCTTCTTTACCCTATAAAAACCGTTTGGTGCCTAACTCAAGAAGATGGCCTTGACAGACAGCCTCAGACATTCGTGCAGATGATCTTGAGCACTCACCTACAATATACCACAGTTAACCTTCTACAGACAAATTGCAGTTCTCTCCTCTCAGTCAGCTGTTATATTTATCAGTATCGTTCTTTTGGAAACAGCAAACACAATAAACCATATCCAGCCATAAATATGTTAAAAGTCAAAAGTTTGGACGTTTGCTTCATTTATTAAATCATGGCCAGCTAGACCACACAAGGATGGTCTTCAACAATACACCATTCTCCTCCAACATTGCAGTCCCACTGGTGACCAAAAATTCTCACTACATGGCTGATAAATCCTCCTCTGCAAAACACAAAAGCCTTTCAAGGTCGTGCCTCAGCATAGCCACAGTCCAATGACTGAAACAAGTAAAAAATAAGAAGCAAATTACGGATTACTTGCTAAAAAGGTGTGACTATGTGGTAAGAAACTTGCTTCCCACCCACGTGGTTCCAGGTACAGTCCCACTGCATGGCACCTTGGGCAAGTGTCTCCTACTATAGCTTCAGGCCTACCAAAGCCTTGTAAGTGGATTTGGTAGATAGAAACTGAAAAAAGCTTGTCATATATCATCATCATCATCGTCGGCGGCGTCGTCGTCGTCGTTTAACGCCCACTTTCCATACTGGCATGGGTTGGCAATTTGACTGAGGACTGGCGAGCCAGAAGGCTGCACCAGGCTCCAATCTAATCTGGCAAAGTTTCTACAGCTGGATGCCCTTCCTAATGCCAACCATTCCGAGAGAGTAGGTGCTTTTACGTGTCACCGGTACGAGGGCCAGTCAGGCGGTTATGGCAACAACCATGCTCAAAAGGTGTTTTTTATGTGCTACCTGCACGGGAGCCAGTCTGGCAGCACTGGCAACGACCACGCTCGAATGTTGTTTTTCACGTGCCACCGGTACAAGTGCCGGTAAGGTAACACTTGCAATGATCACGCTCGAACGGTGCTTTTTACGTGCCACCGGCACGGGAGCCAATCTGTGGCCCTGGCAACAATCACGCTCAGAGGTGCTTTTAACGTTCCACTGGCACAAGTGTCAATCAGGCAGTACTGTCATCGGCCACATCAGCAATTTTGATTGTGATTTCACTTGCTTCAATAGGTCTTTGCAAGCAAAGTTTATTGTCCAATGAATAAGGGGTACTCATAAGTGGGCTGGTTATACCCCATACTTGGATGTGCTTTTAACGTTCCACTGACACAAGTGCGAATCAGGTGGTACTGTCATCGGCCATGTCGGTCATTTTGATTTTGATTTTGATTTCACGTGCCTCAATAGGTCTTTGCAAGCAAAGTTTATTGTCCACTGAATGAGGGGTATTCATAAGTGGGCTGGTTACACCCACTGGCATAGGCCACAGGTTATGGTCTCACTTGGCTTGTTGGGTCTTCTCAAGCACAGCATATCTCCAAAGGTCTTTGTCACTAGTCATTGCCTCAGTAAGGCCCAGTGTTCGAAGGCCATGCTTCACCACCTTATCCCAGGTCTTCCTGGGTCTACCTCTTCCACAGGTTCCCTCAACTGCTAGGGTGTGACATTTTTTCACACAGCTGTCCTCATTCATTCGCAACACATGACCATACCAGCACAGTCATCTCTCTTTCAAACGACATCTTAGGCTTCTTAGGTTCAACTTTTCTCTCAAGGTACTGATACTCTATCTAGTATGCACACTGACATTACACATCCATCGGGGAATACTGGCTTCATTCCTTGCGAGCCTACGCATGTCTTCAGCAGTCACGGCCCATGTTTCACTGCCACGAAGCATGGCTGTTCGTACACATGCGTCATACAGTCTGCCTTTTACTCTGAGTGAGAAGCCTTTTGTCACCAGCAGAGGTAAGAGCTCTCTGAACTTTGCCCAGGCTATTCTTATTCTAGCAGCTACACTTTCAGTGCACCCTCCCCCACTACTAACTTGGTCACCTAGATAATGGAAGCTATCAACTACGTCTAGTTTTTCTCCCTGGAATGTGGCAGAAGTTGTTTTATGCACATTTTCAGTGTTTATTACTCCTGAACATCTGCCACATACAAAAATTATCTTCCTAGTTAGCCTTCCTTTGATATTGCTGCACCTCTTATGTGTCCATAGCTTATACTAGGTACATCTTATAGAGTTTCTACCAACGCTTTTTCTACAGATAGAGCAGGGCCATCTACCTGAAGGGGTTTGTGCTTTGTCTACCTTCTTACTTATTATGACTTTGGTTTTAGCTAGGTTGACTCTAAGGCCCTTCGATTCTAGTCCTTGCTTCCACAACTGAAACTTCTCTAGTTCTGATAGTGACTCAGCAATTAGTGCAAGGTCATCAGCATAGAGGAGCTCCCAGGGGCATCCTGTCTTGAATTCCTGTGTTATTGACTGGAGGACTATGATAAATCGGAGGGGGCTGAGGACTGAACCTTGGTGGACCTCTACCTCTACTCGGAATTCTTCACTGTACTCATTGCCAACCCTCACCTTACTGACAGCGTCCCTGTACATGGCTCGCACAGCTCTCACTAACCATTCATCTATCCCTAGTTTCCTCATTGACCACCAGATAAGGGATCGGGGGACCCTGTCAAAGGCTTTCTCCATGTCAACGAAAGCCAGGTACAGAGGTTTATCTTCGGCTAGGTATTTCTCCCGCAGCTGTCTTACCAGAAATATAGCATCAGTGGTGCTTTGCCCTGGCATGACCCCAAACTGCAATATGTATGTATGTATGTATGTATGTATGAATGTATCTATGTGTGCATATCTTTGTGTTTGTACCCTCATCACTGTTTGACAACAGGTGTTGGTGTGTTTATATCCTCTTAACTTAGCAGTTTGGCAAAAGAGACCAATTGAATAAATATTAGGCTTAAAAAAGAATAAGCCCTGCTGTTGATTTGCTCGACTAAAACTCTTCATCGTGACGCCCCAGCATTGCCACATTCAGATAACTGAAACAAGTAAAAACAAAAGGGAAAAAATAACTTAATGCATTATTTTTATATGATAACATTAAGTTTGGATTACATAAATATTTTATACTGCAGCATTATCATTTATTGGATATGATAAGTAAAATCACTTATTTTTTGAAAAAGACAACCTTAAAGACTATCAGAACTCAAGTATAACAAAACATTTAAACTTTACCCACAGCGTACATAGATTACATTGTGTTTATCAGTCTCAGGCTGATATAATAGTAATTAAAAATATATATATCTAAATAAGTATATATAATAATAAGTACTTGTGGATAACTTGTCATGATTCTTCATGACATGTATGATTCATGTCAGGGTTTTCCATGACATTTTGCACGGTGCAGTCAACATTTCACGAGATTTATACATTATATATACATGCATACTATGTGTGTACGTGCGTGCGTGAATGCGTAGATGTGTGTGTATGTATGTATATATGTATGTATGTATGTATCTATCTATTTATATATATATATATATGTATATATATATATATATATATATGCAAGTAAAAATAAATACAAAAAAAGGGGTTTTGTATGATTGTGTATAGAGGAATATATTATTTTGTTTAAAAGAGTTCCAACACTGTCTGTTTTTTATGTTTTATTTATATTCCTGCAAAACCAATGTGGGATATAGAATATGGAATATACAATATATAATATAATATGCAATATATAATATAAAATAAAAATGGATGGTACAATGAAATAAAGTATTGAATGTCTTATTGAATATATGGAATATGTCTTATTGAATAGATGAAATATTGAGTGTTCAATATAAAGGATTAAGTATATAAAGGCGAATACATATTTTCTATACCTTGTGGTATTTCATCATGGCCGGTATGACAGACATATATGTATATATATATATGTATGTATGTATATATATATATATATATATATATATATATATATATATATATATATATATATATATATATATATATATATATATATATATATATATATATATATATATATATATATATATATATATATATATATATATATATATATATATATATTGTAGCTGCTAGAATAAGAATAGCCTGGGCAAAGTTTAGAGAGCTCTTACCCCTGCTGGCGACAAAGCGACTCTCACTCAGAGTAAAAGGCAGACTGTATGACGCATGTGTACGAACAGCCATGCTACATGGCAGTGAAACATGGGCTGTAACTGCTGAGGACATATGTAAGCTCACAAGGAATGAAGCTAGTATACTCCGTTGGATGTGTAATGTCAATGTGAATACCCGTTAGAGTGTAAGTATCTTGAGAGAAAAACTGAACATTAGAAGCATCAGTTGTGGTGTGCAAGAGAGATGATTGCGCTGGTATGGACATGTGGTGAGAATGGATGAGGATAGCTGCGTGTAAAAGTGCCACACCCTAACAGTTGAGGGAACCCGTGGAAGAGGTAGGCCCAGGAAGACCTGGGCTGAGGGGTGAAGCAAGACCTTCGTACATTGGGCCTCACCGAGGCGATGACTACTGACCGAGACCTTTGGAAATGTGCTGTGCGTGAGAAGACCCGGCAAGCCAAGTAAGATCGTTGCCAGTGCCCCTGGACTGGCTCTTGTGCGGGTGGCACATAAGATGCACCATTTTGAGCGTGGCCGTTGCCAGTACCGCCTGACTGGCCTCCGTAGGATTTTCGAGCGAGATCGTTGCCAGTGCCCCTGGACTGGCTTGTGCGGGTGGCACATAAAAGACACCATTTCGAGCGTGGCCGTTTTCGTGCGGGTGACACGTAAAAGCACCCACTACACTCTCTGAGTGGTTGGCGTTAGGAAGGGCATCCAGCTGTAGAAACTCTGCCAAATCAGACTGGAGCCTGGTGTTGCCATCCGGTTTCACCAGTCCTCAGTCAAATCGTCCAACCCATGCTAGCATGGAAAGCAGATGTTAAACGATGATGATGATGATGATATATATACATATATATATACATATATATATGCAGAGTTTTTACAGCTGGATGTCCTTCCTAACGCCAACCACTCTGAGAGTGTAGTGGGTGCTTTTACATGCCACCCGCACGAAGGCCAGTCAGGCGGTGCTGGCAACGGTCACGCTCAAATGGTGTATTTCATGTGCCACCTGCACAAGAGCCAGTCCAGGGGCACTGGCAACAATCTCGCTCGAAAGTCCATTACACATGCCACAGGCACAAGTGCTAGAAAGGCGACGCTGGGCACAGGTGTCATCCCGATTTTGCTTTCGCTTGCCCCAATAAGTCTTCGCAAGCTGAGGTTCGTGTCCAATGAAGGAGATGACATTGGCATGGGTGCCAGTCGTCAAATTTAGTTCGGTTTCGATTTCACTTGCCTCAACAGGTTTTCGCAAGCGGAGTTTAGTGTCCAAAGAAGGAAAGGTACGCATAAGTGGCTGGCTACACCCCTGGCAGAGGCCTTGGATTTAGGTCTCACTTGGCTTGCCGGGTCTTCTCACGCACAGCATATTTCCAAAGGTCTCGGTCAGAAGTCATCGCCTCGGTGAGGCCCAATGTTCGAGGGTCTTGCTTCACCACCTCAGCCCAGGTCTTCCTGTGCCTATCTCTTCCACGGGTCCCTGCAACCGTTAGGGTGTGACATTTTTTCACGCAGCTATCCTCGTCCATTCTCGCCACATGTCCATACCAGCGCAATCGCCTCTCTTGCACACCACAGCTGATGCTTCTTATGTTCAACTTTTCTCTCAAGATACTTACACTCTGTCGGGTATGCACACTGACATTACTCATCCATTGGAACATACTGGCTTCATTCCTTGCGAGCTTTCGCATGTCCTCAGCAGTCACAGCCCATGTTTCACTGCCATGTAGCATGGCTGTTCGTATACATGCGTCATATAGTCTGCCTTTTACTCTGAGTGAGAATCCCTTTGTCGCCAGCAGAGGTAAGAGCTCTCTGAACTTTGCCCAGGCTATTCTTATTCTAGCAGCTACACTTTCAGCGCACTCACCCCCACTACTAACTTGGTCACCCAGATAGCGGAAGCTATCATCTACCTTTAGTTTTTCTCCCTGGAGTGAGACAGAAGTTGTTTCCTATATATATATATATATATATAGATATATATATATATATATATAATATAAGCTTTTCTTTAAATTGAAATCACAAATATTAGTTCTGTTTTTTTATTTTTTTTCCAGTTAGTTTAGATAAGGATTATTGTAATCTCAATGGTGGATTCATGATTTTGTGGTCTGCAATGAGTATCAAAAGTAGTGACATGTTGTGGGTTTTAACTAACCTGTGTGGTAGCCAAATTAGCCACCCACTTTCTTAAATGTAATATGCCTTTGACTACAGGAAACATACTTAAAGTGGCTCTACTTTCATTCTGCATACCCAGTCCACCCAATGATATCACTGATCGAAAGGTTCAATACACTGTATGACCTAAAACAGGAGATACTCACTAGAGTCAAATTCTACATTAGTGACAAGTAAACATGTGGACTTTGTTTTACCATGACCACCCTTCTGCTGGTTCAGGGCTGACGTAGAATGAAACAATAACCTTAACTCTCCATAACTGCTACCATCATCATGATGTCAAGCACCAAAACTAAGACAACAAATAAGTATCTATATAGCACCTTGATATATCTGCTAGAAATAAGAACTATATCACCCTTAAATGCTACCATACTGTTTAGAAAGTAGGATAATGTGCCAGTGCCACATTAAAAGCACCCAGCACACACTGTTAAGTGGTTGGCATTAGGAAGGGCACCCAGCTGTAGAATCCAAGCTAAATTAGACTGGAACCTGGTGCAAATCACCCAGTCTATTCCGGCATGGAAAACGAGTGTTAAAGGACGATTATGATGATGATACATTAATAAATTTCAGGCTTATTCTCAGAAAGATAGTGGTCATGATTCTTAGTAAGATCTCTTAACTGGTGTAGGAAAAAAAGAAAGAAACCACAACTTCATGATTTATCCTCAAACCAGAAAACTGGGTTTGTAATGGAGTGGCCTCTGCTAATGACGCCCAAGGGTCCTTGGTGGTGTTAAACTGAGCATTAGATTAAAACTACATCCAAGAATGGGTTCAGTCTACTCAAGATGGTTGTTTTTCTTCTAGTGCTGACTTAAGCCGCTCAAGCTACTCACAGTAGATCTCCTTTGGTCTCATTTGGTTGGGTTTAAAAGTTCAAAGTGGACTAAAACTTTCATATTCCACCAAACATATAACAACACCTTACATGGGTGAATACCTTCTTTAGCCTGGGGTGCCAGTGTTTCTCCTTTCCCTACCCATTGTCTTCAGTGCTTGAAATTTTTATAGAGAACCCATTTCTCATCACCAGTCACTATTTGGTCCCAAAAAGGTTCATTTGTGTGACATGACATACAGCAAAGTAAAGCACACGCAATCACTCTCTGCATGCAATTATACTTGGAAAGTTTATGAGGAACCCATTGACCCATTGACCCATTGACCCAATTTCCTGACTTTTCCAATGGTACGCAGGTGTCAATGAATTGTTGAATAACCAAATCCAAGCTTCTCTACTAGATTCTCAACAGTTATGATGAGATTTTGTTCCACCACGGTTTACAGGATGTCCTCATTGAACTCCACAGATCTTCCAGAACAAGGCTCATCTTTTAGGCTATAGTTTCTGGCTCAGAATTTCTGGAACCACTCTTGACACTGGCTTAAGCTCATTCTCCGATCCCCATATACTGCATTAATATTCCTCACACTTTCTTTTGTGTTGTTGTCTTTATTGAACTCATAAAGCAAAATATGCCGAATATGCTCCTTTGTCACTTCCATTATAGCTTTGAAAAAATAACTGTTAAAATCGAACTGCACTCTTCAAAACTTGCACTAAGAATAAGTACAAGGTAAAATTACTACCTGCTTTTATAGCAAGTTGATGCAGGTAGTTTATTTTGTCCCCCTCTGACTTTTAGCTCATGCAGTTGAAAAAACCACGTTATTTATGGGATGACCCAATATATATATATATATATATATATATATATATATATATATATATATATATATATATATATATGGATAGATAGATAGATAGGTAGGTAGATAGATAGACAGACAGATAGATAAGAAGGGTATCTAGTGATAAAAACCATGTCAAAACAGAGCTTGGTGCAGTCCTCTGGCTTGCCAGCTTAAGTCAAATCATCCAACCCATGCCAGCATAGAAGACAGACGTTAAATGATACTGATAATGACGATGTATACATGCATGTGTGTATATGTATATGGACAAACACATACCTATATATATATATATATATATATATATATATATGCATACTCTCTCTCTTTACTCTTTTACTTGTTTCAGTCATTTGGCTATGGCCATGCTGGAACACCGCCTTTAGTCGAGCAAATCAACCCCAGGATTTATTCTTTGTAAGCCTTGTACTTATTCTATCAGTCTCTTTTGCTGAACCACTAAGTTACGGGGACATAAACACACCACCATCGGTTGTCAAGCAATATTGGAGGGACAAACAGAGAGACACAAACATATACACACACATACATATGTATATACATATATACGACGGGCTTCTTTCAGTTTCCACTCACAAGGCTTTGGTCAGCTCGAGGCTATAGTAGAAAACATTTGCCCAAGGTGCCAAGCAGTGGGACTGAACCTGGAACCATGTGTTTGGTAAGCAAGCTACTTACCACACAGCCACTCCTGTGCCTATGTATATATAAAATGTGGTTTTCTTATAAGAGTTTTTCATTTCTTAAATACTTTGCCAGCCAAACTAAACAGCAGTCATCTGGCCATGAAGTGTGTTATCTTGTGCCAGACACCAGCCTGGTAGTTACCTCTGTAATATGTGTGAATGCATAAGTGTGTGTGTGTGCGTGTATGTGAGTTTGTGTGTGCCTGCACATGTGCATGTATATATATATATATATATATATATATATATATATATATATATATAAACATACATATATATATATGTATATATATATATTTATATATACACACACATACATACATATATGTGTGTATGTATATGTACACACATACATATTCACATACATGTGTATGCATGTACATATATACACATCAATAGATACATATACATACACATACACAGATGCATTCATGCAAATATACATGTGTGTGTGTGTGTGCGTGTGTTCGTGCATGCGTGTGCATGTACATATATATACATATACATATATATATATATATATATATATATATATATATATTTATATACACACATATGGCCACATGTGTATGTATGCATAAATGTACATATATATTTATATGTGCATTTGTTTGTGTATGTATATATGTGTGCACATGTATGTGTGTACATATATATTATTGATGTGTGTGTGTGTTTGTCCTTGTGTATGAATATATTCATCATATGTATGTGAACGTGTTATGTGTATACACACACATACAGAAAGACACTCACCAAAAATTTGCCATGTCAGTCTACGATAAAATTCCCACAGAAAATAACACAGACAACTCAACGGAATGATTGCTGCCTGACATCTACATACAGTTGCATTATGTGTGTGTGTTTGTGCATATGTGTGTGTGTGCATAAGTGATGTATCATATGTGAATATATGTATGTCAGTGTGTGTGATATACTAGTGTATGTTTATGTGCATATCTGATGTAATATGTATGTATCTATGTGTATCTGTGTGCGATATAACATATCTATGTATACATGAGTATGCATATATGCATACGTTTGTAATATAATGCATTTATGCATTTATGTCACTGTGTGTATATGTAGATGTGTGTGGGTGTATGTGTGCACATGTGTCTACATGTATATGCATGTGGATATGTTTTCATTATAATTGGCCAATATATGTGTACAGTATATATGAAAGTCATTTAACATATGCATGTGTGTATGTGGGTTATGCAACATGTGTATATGTGTGTGTGTGTGTGTGAGAGAGAGAGAGAGAGAGAAAGACTTAACATGTGCATGTATGTATGTGCATGTTGTTTATTTGTATCATATTAAATCTATATATGTATATGTATACATATATGATATTGTTTGTTTGAATGTGTTTATGGGTGTGTGTGTGAGGGTTCTATGAGAGTGCATATAATGTTCCATCTACATCTGTATGTGTATAACATACATTTTGTATGATGTCGTTTAGCCCTAGCAAACTTATGATGAGAAGCATTCTAAATGTGACTGTCTCCTTGTTTCAAGTGTATCTTAACTGCATTATTTAATTCATCCTTTTGTGGTCTAGGACTGCTGCATGTCGGCTAAGGGAGATTTGTCTGCTATTTCTAGCAGAACGAGGGATCCCTCATTGGGTCTATGTACATAATTTGTATTTGTATGTGTATCATCCATTGTATGTGTGTGTGTTTGCATATGTGTGTGTGTTGTGTGTGTGTGTGTGCATGTATATATATATATGTGTGTGTGTGTGTGTGTATATATATATATATATATATATATATATATATATATATATATTTATATATATGTATGTATGTATGTATATATATATTATATATATACATGTGTGTGTGTGTGTGTGTGTGTGTGTGTGTGTGTGTGTGTATGTATGTATGTTATGTTCTTTTACATACATGTTTATGATGATTTTTTGCATGCTTGTGTAATGTGCTTTTTATATCTTTATGTGTGAAGGAAGTGTGTGAGTGTGTGTGTGTGTGTGATGTACTTCCTGTATGTATATGAGAGATGTACATTCTTTGTGTATTGGTGTGTATGTGTGCAATATGTTAAATGTCTATGTGTGCTTGTGTAAGTATAGTTGTATACCTGTTTTATATGTGAATGTCTCTGTGTATTCATCATGTATGTATAACTTTGTATATTCATGCTTTATGTGTGGTGTCTATGTTTCATAAGCTGTGTCTGGTGTTTCATTATACATATAATGTGTGTGTGTGTTAGTGTATGTGTGGTTATGTGTGTGTGTTAGTGTATGTACTATGTTATGTGGGCTATGTCTGTTACATGATATAGTTTATGAATGTGATATTGTTTAAGACAAAGACTGTCTGTAGGTCATTGTTACTGTTTAGTCCTGTGTGGCATTGATTGAATACACCTATGATAAAAGACATTCCAACCGTGGCAATCCTACCATTTTAATGTTATCTAAGACTGCATTGTCCAATGTATTCTTTCCTTCTTCAAAACGAAAGGATATAAATTGAGGGAGATTTGATTACTATTTTTAGCAGAGACTGAGAGATCACATAGAGGCTCCCTTACTAGCTAAATCCATAGGTGTGTGTGTGTGTGTGTGAGCACATGTGTGTGCACACACATGCATGTGTATACGTATGTGTGCATTTGTGTGTATACATGTGTGTATGTGTGTATACGTGTCTGTGTGTGTAGGAACCACTGTGGCCAGCTACTCTATGGTCAGTGCTTGGTTGGGGGACAAAAGAAGTGGCTCAAAGGCCAACTGAAAAATATTTTGAGAAAAAGCAGCCCTTCAAAAATGGGAGACATGATTATCAGCCATTTGTTTTAGGGGTCTCACAGTTGGAAGGATTTTGAAAACATGGAAAACATGAGCACAGGCACTGTGTGGTTAAGAATCTTGCTTCCGAACTGCAAAGTTTCAGGTTCAGTCCCACTGTATAGTACTTTAGATAAGTGTCTTCTATGATAGCTTGGGACCTATGCCTTGCAAGTAAATTTGGCAGATGGAAACTGTGTGGAAGCCCATCATATACATATAAATCTATGTATATGTTTATATATGTGTGTGTGTGTGTGTGTGTGTGTGTTAATGCTTATGTTTGTTCCTCACCACTATTTGATAACCAGTGTTGGTTTGTTTACATTACCCATAACTCGGCTGTTCAGCAAAATAGGGAACAATAGGATAAGAGCCAGATTTGAAAAATAAGTACTGGAGTTGGTCTGTTTGATGAAACCCTTCAAGGTAGTGCTCCAGCATGGCCACAGTCCAATGACTGAAACAAGCAAACAATAAAGGAAAAGATGAAGGAGAAACTCACTCAGCAATGACAATAGGAGTGAGAAAAAAGGTAAGGGGCTGAGAGTAATACCTAGCTTTTACCAACCAATTCTTTATATGTTCTGTCTGTGACCAAACCTGGGTATCAAGAATCGAGATGTTGAAGTAATGAAAGGATCCAGACATGAAGGAGAAGACAGCCATCTTCATATTTGATGGATGACCATTATCAAGTGTGCTGTGCTTCTGATGTATGCATGAAAGGTTGCATGTGATGTTGTATGGCTGTGTATGTATTGTTTATGCATAACATATATGCAGTGTGAGCATATACACATGTATGTGTGTACTCGCATGTATGTATGCATGTGTGTATGTGTATGTATCTATGTATGTATGTATGTGAATGCGTGTGTGTATGTGTGTGTGAGTAGTGTAGTGTACATGAATAGTAAAGATGTTGTATGTATGTGTGTGTGTGTGTGTGTGTGTATGTGTGTGAGTGTGTAGTGTAGTTTGCAAGGATAATAAGTATGTAGTGCGTATGTACATGTGTAAGATAGATGTTCATGCTGGTAGTGTTTTTATGTGATATTGCTTCTTCTGCTAGTGTAGTAGTAGTAGTAGTAGTAGTAGTGATGGTGGTGGTGGTGGTGGTGGTAGTAGTAGTAGTAGTAGTTCTTGTTGTTGTTGTTGCTACAATTCTTGTTGTTGTTGTTACAGCTGATGTAGAAGTATCGCTCAGATTTCACACAAAACCATCCCATTGTCATAAGCAAGAAGGGAAACAGCAGATAATATGGTGCCTAAATACACCTTAAAATTTGGGGTGGTTATGGAGGGAATATCTTTAATCATAGGTTTATTGAAACTAAGTTCATCAGGTGAACAACAACAACAGCTAGGAAGTATGTGATTGGTTAGTGAAAAATAATCAGTAGATATTTCTCATAGAGCTTCACTGTTCAGGACTTAAAGTACTTGGTCCTTAATTTAATCCTTTTCATAGCAATATAACTAGTTCTATGAAACAAACTTCTTGTTTTAAAGGAATCCAAATGAGAACTTGCCATGTAAATTTCATTTTAATTTAGGTTCCAAACACTAGTTTGATGACGACAGTTATTTTGTCCAAAATTAATTGAAACAAAGCAGCATATTTCAACAAAAATATGATAAGAAAGGAGTTAAATACTGCTGAGAATTTATGGAGAAAGGTTTTATTGTTATATAGAGCAGGAAAAGGAGCTACAAAGAGGCTTCTTTGACAGGTCGTACAGAACCCTTTTTAAAGACAAAGGATACTTGAACCATTGAGGTCTCCACTTACCAAAAATAGCAGCAAAAGATGCAGCAAATCATGCCTTACTATCTTGAAAAAGGACAGGTTATGTTGGATAATAAAGTCAGGGATAAATTGTAAGAATTTATCACTGAAACATAGGTAGACAACTTTCTATTTTAGAACAAACCAAGGAAAGAGCATGTATGGTAGTGGTTCTTAAACAGATCACCTCAATGGTAACTAAGTCTACCATGGATTTTTAAAAATATAAATTAAAGATTTAGAAAATCTAAACTAATGTTTGAGCCTCCTGAAAACCATGCTTTTCAAAATTTTGTTTGATACAAATATGATTGGTAAAACAAAATAACAAATAATTATATATATATATATATATATATATATCATCATCATCATTGTTGCTGTTGGACAGTTTGACTGAGGAATGGCAAGCCAAGAGGTTGCAACAGGCTCCAATTTTATTTGGCAAGGTTTCTATAGCTTGTTGCTCTTCCTAATGCCAGCCGATCCAAGAGTGCACTGGGTGCTTTTTATGTGCCACCGGCACGGGAGCCAGTCAGGCGGCACTGGCATCAGTAACACTCAAGTGGTGCGTTTTATGTGTCGTTGGCATGAGAGTCAGTCAAGCGGCACTGGTATTGGTCACGACTATGATTTCACTCAGCTCAACAGGTCTTCACTAGCACAGCATATTGTCCAACAATTGAAGGGTGCTTTAAATGGGCCAGTTATGCAACAATGGCATTGGCCACAAATATAATCTCACTTGTCTTGATGGGTTTTCTCAAGCATAGCATATCTCTAAAGGTCTTGGTTTTTTGTCATTGCCTCTGTGAGGCCCAGCATTCAAAGGTTTTGCTTCATCACCTCATCCCATGTCTTCCTGGGTCTATCTCTTCCTTAGGCTTCCTCTATTATAAGAGTATGACACTTCTTCACACTGCTGTCCTCATCCATATGCAACACATAACCATACCAGCACAGTTGTCTCTCTTGCACACCACATCTGATGCTTCTTATGTTCAACTTTTCTCTCAGGGCACTTACACTCCATCGTGTATGCACACATCTAGCTTAATTTCTTTCAAGCCTATGCATGTTCTCAGCAGTCGCAGACCATATTTCACTGGTGTGTAGCATGGCTGTTTGCACACAGGCATCATACAGTCCCCCTTACACTCTGAGCAAGAGGCCCTTTGTTAGTAGCAAAGGTAGATGCTCTCTGAACTTTGCCCAGGCTATTTATATATATATATATATATATATTCTTACTATCGGGTAACTAATTTCATGTTATTACATAACTGACTTCACAATTTGGGCATTCATAACTTATTGGGAATTCCTAAAAACAAGATCCTGTGTAAGACAGTTTGGTATTCTCTGTAAATGCACAAAAAACGTCTTAAGGGCTACATATTTTGTATTGTTGTTACTGGATTAGCGAAACAATTATGAGAACGGAACCAAGGGATAAGCCCCACTTACCTGGGAATTACCGGGTGCGTCAGCTAGTATATATATATATATATATATATATATAAGTATATATAGCTGGTTGGCGTTAGGAAGGGCATCCAGCTGTAGAAACTCTGCCAAATCAGACTGGAGCCTGGTGTTGCCATCCGGTTTCACCAGTCCTCAGTCAAATCGTCCAACCCATGCTAGCATGGAAAGCGGACGTTAAACGATGATGATGATGATATATCATCCTCATTTAATGTCTGCCTCCTAAGATAGTATGCGTTCAACAGTTTGACAAGAGCTGGCAAGCCTGAGGACGGCTCCAAGCTTTATTGCCTGCCTTGGCCTTTAGGAAGAGTATACAGCTTTGGTGCTTTTTTATATGGTACCAGCACCTGCAAGATCATCAAATAACTTGCAAGACAAGATTCCTCCATAGAGGGGTCATATTTTTATGTTAAAGTTTTAAACTTTGAAAATAAAGTGCTCAAGAAATTTCATATTAGATTTCCAGTGTGCCACAAAGTCAAAACTATTGAGAACCATTATTCTATGTTGTCATGCAATCTGCTAAAAATAATAGTCAGATCTCTCTTGCATCATACACTACTGATTTGCAAAAAGGATACATTAGATAATGTACTCTGAGGTACACATTGTCAGAATATAGATGAGATTGTTATGCTTAGAATGCTTTTTACATATAGATCTGCCATACATATTGGACAGTTTCAAGCAGATTGGGTGACCTCGTTGGCTTGTGTATGCAGGTGTGTCATGAGTTGGATCAGTGATAGTTCATATTTCTGTTACATTATGAATATTATCATTTAAGACATCAGTCTCTACTACCTCTCCCAGAGCACTAATACACACACCTCTTCCTTCTGAATAGTCGATTGGTGATGGGCTTGTTATTGGTTTTGAAGAGGTGATCTGATGAATAGATGTGTATCTTGCTTCAGCAACCACCACCACTACTACAACTACTACTACTGCTGCTGCTGCTGCTACTACTACTACTACTACTACTACTACTATGATGATGACAACCACCATCACCATCACTAGCAGTAGCTACTCAACTACCTGCACCACACCATCACAGGTACCACACCACCATACCACTCACCACACATCCTCATCACACCACCACCACCCCTACACTACCACACTGCCCTCCCCATCACTATCATTACAATCATGATCACCTTTACTATTATCACCACTGTAATCACTTCTGTTTCTACCAATGTCACTACCTACCACCTTAGAAGCACAACTACACCCACAACCACCACTACCACCACCACCACCACCACCACCTCTACTTCTACATAATATTATTCACAACTGACCAAACATTGATCAGTCATCTATAGCAAAATGTCAACTGGATGTCTCCAGTGGTGGCACTGGTGGAGGTGATGGCAGCAGCGATGGTGGTGGTTGTGGTGGTGGTGGTGGTGGTGGTGGTGGTGATGGTGGTGGCGGTGATGGTAGTGGTGGTGGTGTTGATGGCAATAGTGTTGCTGTTGGTGAGGATGATGGTAGTAATGGTGGTCGTGGTGGTAATGGTGTTGGTATTGGTGTCGGTGGTGGTGTTGAATGTAATGGTGATGATGATACTGACGATGGTGGTGGTAGTGGTGGTGGTGGTGGTGGTGATGGTGTTAGTTGTGATGGGGCTTGTGATGGTAGCAGTGGTGGTGTTGTTGTTGTTGGTGGTGGTGATTGCTAGTGATGTTCTATTCAGCATCAATCTAGAGAAATGTCAACTGCTTAAGGTCACTTGCTAACCTCTTCCACCCTCATCTCTACCTTTTCCATCGTCACTTCCTCCTTCTCAGGGTCTATTGGGTCATATATTGTTACAACTACTACTGCCACCACCACCACAACCAACCACCTCCACTAACAATCTCAATCATCACTCTTTTAATTCCCACCAACATCATAAATCTGTCTTGACTATCACCAGTACCACATCTATCTATCTATCTATCTATCTATCTATTTATCTCTATCTATCTATCTATCTATCTATCTATCTCTCTGTCTGCCTGTCTATCTATCTATTTATCTACCTACCTATCTACAAACTGATATGCACACATATATAGTTATGCATATACAGAAATATATTGCATATATAGATATGTATGTGTGTGTGTGTATGTGTGTGTGTGTAAATATATAGATATGTTTAAATGCAATTAAACTACATAGGTTTTGGCTTGAATTTTAATCGCATTAACATGTGTGTGTGTACACACACACACATATACATACATACATTCATACACACATATATACATACATACATACTTGCATACATATTGTTACGAACGCCCGCACGCGAGGCATCTCGACGAAGAGAAAACTCTCGCGCGCGCGAACGTCGACGCTCACTGAGTCGGGATGCTCGCCACGACTAAGCCCAGCCGGAGCACGCAACGAAGACAACAGGCAAACGGAGGAGGAAGAAATAACACGGAGACAATACGTTGGGTAGCGGAACTAACTTTTTCTTCTTTTTAGCAAACAAAACATTACATCATCAATACATGGCATAACATTGCGTAACAATAAATTCAATAGCATATAACAATAGCGCATGCAACATAATCAAAGGTTTACAATCATTACATAAGCAAGAGTTCGTACATCAAGTCCATTAATAGTTCTTTTACTTCTTTGTTTTCTTTTCAGTTAAACAACATGTAACAAAGTTCTTTCTTTTTTCTCTTTTAAGTTAACATCACAGTTAACAGTTCTTTTAACACATGTAACGACAAGTACATTTTTCTTGGAAGAATATTTACACAAACCTTTACCGTAATAATTTCCTTTCTTTCAAAACTCTCACTATAATTCACAAGTAGTGACCAACTGACTACTACGATCTCTTGGCTGCCACAACAGTTCCATCTCTGTCCCTCTCACTCATTGCTTCAGTCCCTATCGGCTGACTGGTTCCTTTCTGACCATAGGCTCTCTCTCAGCCTCTTTCTGTCAGATTCTCTGTTAATCTTGGTTGGCTGCTAGCCTTCACATCAACTGCTGGACATCTTCACTTCATCCAACTCCTTGGCCAACTACTTGATGCCAACTGCTGCGGCCAACTCCTTGATGCCCACTCCTCTGGCCAACCGTTCGCGCCAATTCTTTGTTTATCACAAATACCGTAGCTTTACAGTGCTACCTTACCCCCTCCAAAAGCTGGCTCAGTCCAGTACAATTCCTCACTTGTTTTTCTGAACTTTTGGTGACCGGAAAGGGTCACCGATCACTCCTACGCTAAACATAGCTGTACTTGTTCACAAGACAAAGGAAATGCCATTATCCTCAACAACCAGAATACGGTTTCGAAACCCAGCTCGGGAGATAGGGATATAACATTAATTTGTATTTTCGGTGGTCGCATCAATATATATGTATATATGATTACAAAATGCACACACACACAGACACATCTGTCCATCTATTTATCTAGAGACAGAAGACAGAGAGACAGACAGACAGGTAGGCAGGCAGGCAGGCAGACAGGCAGGCAGGCAGGCAGGCAGGCAGGCAGATAGGCAAACAAGCAGGCAAATGCGTATCGATCACTGTGATCTACAATACAACAGAAATGATACAAGCAGAATAAGGATACTCTGTGTTTATTGAGTTCTTACAATATAGTTAGATGTTTAGATATGGGACAAACTCTCGTTGCTCCAGAGAAGACTTCTCTGAGGAAACGAAAGTATGACATCTGGTCGCGTTTTATGAAGAAAATAAAGGCTAATTACGTAATTAGTAAACACGTAATTAGTAAACAAATGAAAGCAGTAATTTGCAGGTTTAAGTATTTAATAACAACTTAATTTAACTGCTGCATATTACACGATGTTCCATGGGTGCAGATTACGTCCACATCATCAGATGTATGGTGGTTATATATGGCTGTGTGGTAGGGAGCTTGCTTTTCAACCACATGATTCCGGGTTCAGTCCCACTGCGTGGCATCTTGGGCAAGTGTCTCCTTCTATAACGTTGGGCCGACCAAAGCCTTGTGAGTGGATTTGGTAGACAGAAACTGAAAGAAGCCTGTCGTACATACATACATACATACATACATACATACATATATACATACATGTGTGTGTGTGTGTGTGTGTGAAGGCGCATGGCGGCAAGACTTCCGGCTGCTCCCCAACCACCCTCTCTTTAATTTTTTTTTCGACACAACTTTCATCCCCCCCTTTTCGGCTACGGGGGATACGAATCTGCAAAAAAATTGGCAAAAATCGACATTTCTAAATTGCCACCCCCATTTCCTCCATTTTTAACTATATTCAGATTTTTTTTCCCCCAAAATATGCGGAAAAATACAGAGATTGTGATTCTGAAAAAAATTTCCAAAAATCTTTGTAAATTGTTTTTTCAAGAATTTTTTCCCCTAAATATGCGGAAAAATACAGACATTATGATTCGGACAAAAATTTCAAAACATTTCTGTACTTACGGTTAGGGTTTTAGGGTTGGGGTTAGGGTTAGGTTTAGGGTTTTAGGTTTAGGGTTAGAGTTTTAGAGTTAGGGTTAGGGTTGGGGTTTAGGGTTAGGGCTAGGGTTTTAGGGTTAGGGTTTTAGGGTTAGTGTTAGGGTTAGAGTTTTAGGGTTTTAGGGTTAGGGTTAGTGTTGGGGAAAAAACGTCAAAATTGAAGAAGTTGGTGGGGAAAGAGGGAGGGGAATTTCACAATGCTGATTTTTGGCAATTTTCCCGAACCTCCGTATCCGAAAACGGATATTTTTGACAAAAAAAAATTTTAAATAAACAAATTTGGGAGAAAATGGGGTGGGCGGAAGTCTTTCCCCGCATGGCCTAGTGGTTAGGGCATTCGACTCACAATTCTCGGCGACACGTTGTGTCCTTGAGCAAGACTTTATTTCACGTTGCTCCATTCCACTGTAGTGAAACTACCTATCGTCACTAGATACAAAACTACTATCGCCATTACATACAATCTACTCATTTAAATATAAACAAACGCGAACGTAGGGGAAAACATTAACCTTGTCATCACGTGACTGATCATTATTCGAATCGGCAACTTCTTCGAACCTTTCCCGCCAGAACGCAAACTGACCAATCACGGCCCCTAATAAGGTCATGTGATAGAGTAAAATTCTGAAGCCATCGGGAGCCCATAGTTTGTTATAAATAGCTTTAACTCGGCTGCCAAATTTGTCTCGGTCCAGTTTCTCTTTGAGAACTGTTCCGTGTACCACACGACAGCAGCAGCAGCCAGCGACCACTTCAGCAGCTTCGTCCAGCCACGATGACCTCCGCCGTCGCCACATCAGCAACAAGAGTCTACTACTACTATCCAGCATCATCATCATGACCAACACGATTCTACGATTACTACTAACCAGCAACAATCTCCACCAGCGTCTACACGACCTTCTATGTACACCAAACCTCCGCGGCACATCTCTCTCTTCGATTCTGTTAGGTGACTCAGCTTCACCACGGTAAATAAACAGACAAGAGTTCTTAAACAGACAAGAAATTCTCAGCCAGCGACGAACATCTGTATAACAAGAATCACGGCCCGGCATCGATGCCACGACATCACAACTAGTGATCAGCACTGCCACACTCAGCCTCTCCTCACTTTCACATACAGAACTTTTCCTATAGTGTACTAACGAACTGGTATAATTGCTCACGTGTCATTTACTGACTCTTTCTATCTGCTGTAATAACTCACACATGTATCACTCACATACACACTTTTCTTTGCACGACGGCCTGTCTTTGATTATGTTCTTATATGTCGCATTCACACTCTCACACAGACATACATCTTTAACGCCACAATAAATATCTCTGTTATTCATCTTATACGGTTGTGGTCTTTCATTACTGGTCATCTATGTTATCGTCGCATAACATATCATCTGTATATCATCTTTGATATATATATTTGTATGTTCGACCGTGTGACACGTTTAAAGAAAAGGAGTCCTCTGTTTTTCCATTCGTCACCATTTCTCCTTTTATGAGTTCGCACGGTCGTCCCTTACACCACTCAGCTGGCAAAAATGAGTTATACCTGTATTTCAAAGGGCCAGCCTTGTAATACTCTGTGTCATGCTGAATCTCCCCGAGAACTACGTTAAGGGTACACGTGTCTGTGGAGTGCTCAGCCACTTGCACGTTAATTTTACGAGCAGGCTGGGACCCTCGTCGTCGTAACCAACGGAGTGCTCATATATATATATATATATATATATATATATATATATATATATATATATATATATGTATGTATGTATGTATACACACACACACACACACACATATGTATATATCTATGTATTTGTGTCTTTGTATCTGTGTTTATCCCGACCATCACTGCTTGACAACCGGTGTTGGTGTGTATATGTCCCCGTAACTTAGCGGTTCAGCAAAAGAGTCTGATAGAATAAGTACAAGGCTTAAAAAAAGAAGTTCTGGGGTTGATTTTTCGAATAAAACCCTTCAAGGCAGTGCTCCAGTATGGCCGCAGTCGAATGACTGAAACAAGTAAAAGAAGATATATATATATATATATATATATATATATATATATATATATATATATATATATATATATATATATATATATATGTATGTATGTATGTGTGTGTATGTATGTATGTATGTATGCATGTATGTATAATGAAAAAAGTATACTCAATATACAGTGGAAAATTTATAAATATTAGGAATCAGTTTATAATTTATTCTATTAATACTCAGAGTTTTGTTCATGATCGATCAGGTAACACCTAGATAATGTATGAAGCTGCATGTTCGCCACTCCAACCGTCACAACAGACCAAGAAATCACGTATGGGGTTTCTTCAATTTTAAGTCTCAAACCAGCTCAGCCAGAGATGTGAACTTTTGCTTATTAAATATCATGAAGGAGTGGACTTGATTAGAATATCATCATTTAAACTTGGAAGTAGTGGCTCCTATGTAGTGGAATGTATTATTATCGGTGGTCACAGTGCCCCTATAAACTACATTATTCCTGAGGCACTGGTTGTCCAGGGGACACGTTGAAGATTCACGACAGTTACAAAGCCTTGTTGAGACTTGCATAAGAGAGGTCTTTTTAGATGCCCCCAGTTTTGCGAGGATCGTTGAGAGAGGTGTCGTGTTGATGTGTGGCTGGTGCCCGTTAGCCTTCTCCTGATTAGAGTAAGGAGGTGTGTCTGGATTATTATGTGTATCTGAATCTGTCCTGGGGTTTAATTTTCTGTTATTTAGGGTAGCTATGATTTGTGCTAAATTAGGCGTGGTGGAGTAGGATAACTTTACATTATGTCTTTTAAAGATTTTGTGGTACCTGTGTGTGTGTGGAAAGTATTTGCCTAGTGCTCTAAAGAAAATGCCTGAAGCAATGTTCGAAATATTCGGGTTTTCTCCTACGTTCAGGGCGTTGCTCTATGACTTTATTACTATGGTCTAATTTCTTAGAGATCGCGTTTGTAGAGTGCAGTTGACCTAATCTATATCTGTGGGGACGTAAAACCGTGGTACCTGGTGTGTGGTCTAGCCTGTTTGATTCATAGTTATGAGGTAATGGGAGGTGATCGAGAGTGGGGCCAGGTGCGTCCGCCGCTGGTATGCATGTGATCTTAGCTGTGTATCTAGCTCTGACCAATGCTTCATTGTAGTAATGGGTGTTCTGTGAGAAGATATTCTTATTCGAAGACAACCTTGATATTCTAGCGGAGACGCCTTTTACGATTGATCTTACTACCGTCCTGGGGTAGTTAGAGTATCTATTAATATACTGGAGGTTTTCATTAGGTTTATGATAAGGGCTATACAAACCCGGTTCGAAGTTCAGCGTTACATCTAGGAAGTTAACTATTCTATGGTTACTGTCTATTGTTACAGAGAGCCCAATGTTACAGAAAAGGCTTCGAATCCTCTTGTTGATTCTCTCGAGTTTTACCTTACTATATTTGAAGAATGTGAACAAAGCATCATCCCTATAAAGACCGCCTTCCATATCCGGGAAGGCGGACTTTAACTGGTGCAATAGGAACAAGCCAAGTAAATCGGTGATTTGTGCCGACTCACAAGCACCTAAAATTCCCTGCCCTATCCTTACGAGTTCATAGTCGGTCGTCGAATGTAATTAAGGTTCTCCTAGCCACTAAGATCATATCTACCTCCTTCCTAGATAAAGACATTTTAGTCCAGGGCCTTATTTAGGAGTATATGGTTAACAGAGGAGTAATATGAATCGATGTCAATCTGTAGAAAGTTAGTGTCTGTTTTGTGAGGTAACTTGCTAAACCAGCATATGACGTCCGTGGTGTCCGACTAAAGGTCAAGTAATACAAGTTCCCTGAAATTAGGGAGTATTTTGTCTATAATTTTTTACTTATGCGCCCAATATCCGATTTGCAAGGGACAGCAAGCCTGGTGGGTATGTTGACGAGAAAATCCGGTTTGTGGTCTTTTAATGTAATCCTAGGTTGTTTGGGTACATAAGGCTCCGTTCTGTCTTGAATTTTTAGGTACTCTACTATTTTGCATCCTTCCTGGTTGATGTTATCCAAGGTAGATGAATGTGTGGATTTGTATCCCTTGAATATCTCCTTCGTTATGAGAACCCTGTAATGATCAATACTTAAGTTGAATAAGGTGCTGGTTTTATCCGATTGCACGAGTCCTTCATCACATTTCTTGAGCTCCTTGATGAGCTCTCTAAGCTTCCTAAGGTGATTATTCTTGCGTAGTGGGTTTTTCTTAAACTTCAAGCTGCGTATCATAGCTATCAAATCATCCTCGAAAGCATCGAGTGATGTGTTGTGGGGTGGGTGGGGGTTCCTTTTGGATTTGAATCCCTGTTCAAGTTGGAGTTCAGTTTCGTCCGTTTTATTATTCTTATTACTGTTTGTTTGATGTTCGAAGTAGAATCCCTTCCATCTCATACGTCTGATAAAAGAATTGCTCTTCTGAATAAGGAGTTTGGTGTATACAGCTTTACTAGGGAGTGGTATGTTTTTCAGAGACGCATCAATGTGAATACTCTTCATCATTTTGGAAAGACTCTTTCAGCGCTCAATCAGATAGGTTTGAATATACGAAGTGCATATTTGGTACAGGGCAAATGGCTAAAGTCAGACGTGTGTGAAGCTGGGGTAATTCCAGAGAAGGACTCAACCCGAATACTGGACTATTATCACTGTCGGGATCCAAGCCAAGGCCGGAATACTTCTGGTGTAGAAAATCCAAGTTTCACGACGATTAAACCGTCATATGGTTTGGGGAAAAGTAAATAATCCACGTTTGTGTATGGATCTGTGTGTTTGTATACCTATGGCTGTATGTATGTATGTATGTATGTATGTGTATCCATATATATATAAAATGTGTGTGTGTTGGTGCTTATTTGTATACTTGCATGTACTTGGATATATGTGCGGGTTTGTATGTATATGTATCGGTGTGTATGGATAGAGAGATATGTGTTTCACCCGTACTTTCGTTTTTTGTTCATTTCAACCATACCTGTATAATTGTATTTAGTTTGGAATTACCCTGTCCAATCTCTTATTATTTTACCGCTAATGTGTGTGGGATTATATATCCAGGTATATATGTGAGTATATATATGTGTATATGGGTATGTGTGTGTGTGTGTGTGTATACCTACATATATATTTGTGTGTGTGAATGTGTGTGTTATTTCTTTACTACCCACAAGGGGCTACACACAGAGGGGACAAGCAAAGACAGACAAACGGATTAAGTCGATTATACCGACCCCAGTGCGTAACTGGTACTTATTTAATCGACCCCGAAAGGATGAAAGGCAAAGTCGACCTCGGCGGAATTTGAACTCAGAACGTAGCGGCAGACGAAATACCGCTAAGCATTTCGCCCGGCGTGCTAACGATTCTGCCAGCTCGCCGCCTTCGTGTGGGTATGTATTTATTTTATATGTACGTGTATAAGTGTGTATGTGTAGGTACATGTATGTATATATGTATGTATGCATATATCTATCTCTCTCTCTCTCTCTCTATATATATATATATATATATATGTGTGTGTGTGTATGTGTGTATTTATATGTGCGTATGTGTGTATGTATGTATATGGGTGTGTGCATATGTGTATGTATCTATGAATGTACAAATCCATGTAATTGTGTATGCGAGTATACATACATGTATACACACACACACATATATATATATATACGTATATATATATACATGTTGCGTGGGTCGGGATGTGTGCGCGCGTGCATATGTGAGTGTTTGTGCGAGTATTTGTGTGTGTGTGTGGGGGGGGGGGGTCTCTGTGTGTGCGACTGAATATATATCTGTGTTGTGGCGTGTGTCACGACACCACCTGCGAGAATAGACTTAACCGAACGAGTATAAATAGTAGCGGTCTGAGTGAGGGGAGAGTAGGAGTTAATCGCAGGAAGTCGTAAGGTGTCGTTTTGGTACTTTGTCGGAACATCGTTTGTTGGTTCGTGCATAGTTCGGGGAGAGTTTGTTGAATTGTTACCCTGCTTAGTTATATGCTACTACACGGTTATAGTGTAAAAAAAAGTACCGATATAACAATTGGTGATACAACAATATTGGCGACGAGGATTCGAAGCTCACGCAGGTCACTTAATAATTTTTTGTGATATAAAGTTGTTAATTATGGAAGACCTATTAGCTTCTATAATACAGTTGCAAAAGCAACAGCAAGAACAGCAACAGAAGTTGTAGCAACAACTACAACAGCAACAAAAATAACCACAGCTAATGGAGCTATGTCTTAAGAAGTCCGGAAACACTATAAGTTCGTTTTCGCCAGACGGCGTATCGAACTCTATAACAGAATTCAGTTATGACTCAGAGAAGAGTATAACGTTTGCAGCGTACTTTAGAAGGTACGAAGAAATCTTCAGGGGAGATTGCAAGTCGTGGACAGACAAAGAAAAGTAAGACTATTATTACATAAATTAGCGCCGGCTGAACATGAAAACTATTGTAATTTCATACTACCCCACAAAAACTAGTGAAATTTGTTTCCAGGAAACAGTCGAACTACTATCAAAACTATTCAGTGATAAGAGTTCCCTATTTAACACTCGATGGAAGTGTTCGAATCTAGTTTAAAAAGGGGATGAAGACTTTGTCACGTATGCTGGGACCGTAAACCAAATGTGCGAAAGGTTTAAACTAAAGGAACAAACTCCTGATATGTTTTAGTGCCTCATTTTTGTACAAGGGCTTACGGCAAACAAAGATGCGGAGATACGTGCAAGCGGACCAAAGCTTAACTCTGCAGACAACTGCAGAGAAGTGTCAAAGAATGGTAAACTTACGTCAGGACGTAAAAAAAAAATTGAAGACGAGTTCTCACAAGTACAAGCATATCAACCGAGAAGGTATAAACAACAAAAAAAAAAGTAAGACCAAACTGATGCTACGGATGTGGAGCCCTACGTTTCAAGAAGGATTGTCCTGTTAAAACGCAAAAATATTACAGTTGCCAAAAAGTAGAACACAAGAGTTCACATTGCGGAGCAAAGTTAGGAAGATCGAATGTAAAAAATTCAAAAGTTTTCTCAATGGAAAGTAGAAGTGATACCAAAAAAAGGTAATTTGTACATGTAAAAGTAAACCAACTGAATATTAAATTACAAAAAGATACTGGTAGCGACATCTCGATTAGTAATACCGACACGTGGAAAAGAATTGGGAAACCTACGTTAAGAAAAACATAAAAATTGTATGAGGCGGAACAGGTGAAAAACTACAATCCGTAGGCGAAATGTAGAGCGATATCACATTTTTGGGAAAACCTGTAGAGCAAAAGTTTTCATGGTAAACAACACAACCAATCCGTTAGGTACGGACTGGTTGGAGTTGTTCTGTAAAAAAATAAACTAGTGAAAATAACTCAGCAGATGAATTGAAGAAAAAATTTAAAAACATATTTCCTGAAGTACTTTTAATTTTTAATTCTTTAATTTTTTATCTTTTATCCATTTAACTGTATTTTTAATCCTATATATATTCCCTTAATTTAGGCATCTATTTTTTTAGCTATTTTTAGCCTTCCTTACTGACCACTAAAATGAATATTCTTTCTGACCACACCGAACCTAGAAGTCATCTATTTAATTAATAGCCATAAATGCCT
The DNA here is from genome assembly GCF_046866305.1 of Octopus bimaculoides. Taxonomy (NCBI): domain Eukaryota; kingdom Metazoa; phylum Mollusca; class Cephalopoda; order Octopoda; family Octopodidae; genus Octopus; species Octopus bimaculoides. The sequence goes on from NC_142933.1 coordinate 21,495,419, forward strand.
TCCTCCTCCACTTTATCAAAACCTTAATGCGGGACTTATCACTCTGAACCGACCCTAGCGAAGAATAATACTGGCATCCTACCTTTACCTTTATTTTGATTTCTGATTTTTATTTTATTTTCGCCCTCTTTCATTCTTTCCCACACTTCTCCCATTCCTTTCGTTTCTCTCTGTCTTTCTCACTCTATATACTCACATGGACCATTTTCATACTAACTAACCACTTAATCTAGTCCTTCAACAGGAACGCAACATTCAAAATACTGCCTTTATTTACCTGGGATTATACTTAAGAACTTATACCTTCACATAAGTACGGACCAACCCCCATACCCATAGCAAGAAGATGAGCTGTGAACTTCTCTATTCTTCTATGTACTGTTCTACTCTTTATTCTTCCACCTACTTTTTCATTCCTTTATAAACTGTGAATTCCCTGCTTAGAACTTTCATACTTACTCACCTTGTCTCTGATGACGGGATACCCAATGTATGAAGATGCTAACCTATCACTTGGGATATCCCAGAAGCAGCTGTAAGAATCCATTAATTAATTAATTAACTAATTAATTCACCTTATTCAAATTCACCTTACCCTAATTAAATATACTAAATGACTTATGCTGCTTTGGTTACTCGTGCTGCCTTGGTTTTGTTGTCCTTTTTTCTCTAACTCGGAAGCCTACTACGGATCCCTAACTCCAACCTCAGCTGTGAACTTGGAACCTAACGTTTGACCAATTTCAGCACTTACACAGCGTACCTATTCGTTTAGATCACCAATGAACTAAACCCCTCATATTCTCTCTCTCTCTCTCTCTCTCTCTGTATGTGCGTGTGTGTGTGTATGTATGTATGTATGTATGTATGTAGACTGACAGCCTATAACAGGAGTAAAGAATGTGTATGAAAAGTTGCACATACAAATTACATGATGCAATCAAGTTTTATCATTGCAACTCTTTCGGATTATCAATGACTTGTTGATATATTATCACCAATATCTCACCATTCCATTCGCCTGGTTCTTCTGATGATATATCGTGACTTTGCTGCACGGAGTTATCAAAACCATGCTTGTTGATATTTCTCCTTTGCTAATATATGCATATACTTACAATATCGATTTAATATTGGACTTCTTTGTATACTATGCGTGGTTATATCAACCAGTCATCGATTATCCGATACAGCTGTAAAGATAAGACTTGATTACATAATGGAATTCGTAAATGCAACTTTTCATGTAAATGCGTCCCTTTCTACTTCATACCCGCTCAGTCTTGATCGCTATTTCAAAGTACCAAAAACATTGTTGCCTAGAAATTTGAAGATAGAAAAACTGTAGTTATATTTACTCACAAGTTAGATTTGTGTCGTAAATTCTCAGAGCATGTCGATCGTGTTTATGAGTCTCAATGTGTGTATGTGTGGCGGGTGGGGGAAGATCGGTATATGTATCTGTTCGTCTGGCTGTTGAGCGGTAATTTCATTGGTTGAAAAGATTAACGTAGCATTCAGCTATTTTCATAGTGTCATGTATACCCCCAGTTTTGTTCTTGTGCAAGTGGTGTACAATAGGACGGAGGTCAAGAAGGAATGTGAATTATATATCTATCTATCTATCTATCTATCTATCTATCTATCTATCTATCTATCTATCTATCTATCTATCTATCTATATATATATATATATATATATATATATATATATATATATATACTAATACACCTGCTTGTTGTTTTCTGTAAATTTGAACTATATATATATATGTGCGCGCGCGCGCGTATGTATATATATACATACACACGTGCTTAGAAGATTGTGCGTATGGTCGGTCAGAAAGTCACCATTAGTTTCGCGCCTATAAAAACCACTTAGCGGATCTTTTCTGTTCGGATGCCACTTCTCAATTTCTTTCATTTTTGTTCCAATTGATTTCTTATTGGGTCCTTTGGTGTAGTTTTGTATGGTAATCATTGGCATGCAATTCTTTTTCACCATAAACCAATAATTAAAGAGTTAAAAGCTTTTAAAGTTTGCAAATTTTGGGTAATTTTAGCCAACCGAAAACCACAGACATATAGGTGCCTGTTTTCATAGTAACAAACAAAGTTGTGACCAAGCTGCTTGCAACTCCTTGTCAGGCCACGTGGTCATTTTCTGCTTTTTAAAATGTGTAAAACACGAGGTGTGAGTTGATTGTGAGGTGTGCTAAAAATAACAGCTAAACAGGCCTTAAATCACGCACCAATTTTTTGGTTTTGGTTTTTGCATAATCATATGAATTCCCGTGTGTAGAATACAAATTCGCAAAAATTTTCTTAAAAAATCTGAAAAATAAAAAAGTTATGAGGGCTTATATATCGTGCATAAAGCAGAATTTCGCCAGTATTTTATTTGTTTCCACTTGACAACACGTGTTGTCGCGCACAAAATTATAGCTTCAAATCAGATTGGGTAAAAATGATCAAACTGTAAACATCAGTACCTTTTTTTTTTTTTTTAAGTTTCTGGAAAAAGTTAAATACCCCATGAGAGTCAGTGTTGGCAATATGTGATTTTCGTGGATCCGAGGGTGGCAAACGGACGGGCCGCCCCTGGCGGCACACACTCTAGCTACGCTAGTGATCAGAGGTAATTGCTACTATCGATTAATATTACTATATTTGGTACTGTGGACCAGAGTTTTTCCTGGCTCTATCCTTAAACTCTGCTATGACACCGACTAACATTTTTTCCAGCCCATCATCTTTGAAAGACAAAGGAAAGTTTAATTTTCGTGCCCAAAAGTCTCAAGGAATATTTTAGAATTTTATTGCGTCCGAATGCTACGTGCATTTAGACCCACGTTTAATAAGATATTTCTCTTCCTTCATCTTTCTCTGTAAGAGAATATTCTTGTTGTAACCAGAAGCTTTGTCCTATGGGGAAATCTAGTTCTCATGTTTTGGCTATCTCATCATTACTTAATTCATACATCTAACATACAACGAAGTATACATATGTATACAAAAATCATTGTGTTATTGTAGTGAACCCTGGTGGTCAAGCAGGAAAGCAAAACGAAAAAAGGATTTAATGAAAGTAATCTCCCTCAACCTTCTAGAAAGTTCTAGAAGGTTCCTGTTGACGTGGAAGTCATGGACTTTCGGTTCATCCCTTATATAAAGGAATACATTTCTAAATTCGCGCCACTCATTGCCTGTTGATTCTTCGACATGCATTGAGTCAGTTCACTTGCATACACGCGCGTATGTTCGCCTCATTTTGCTTCGTATCTGCCCTGGATCGCTACAATGATTTTGCCTATCGATTGCTCGTCTGAGGAGTGAGTTATGTAGTGAACCCTGGCGGTCAAGCAGGAAAGCAAAATGAAAATGGGATTTAACAAAAGTAATGTCCCTCGACCTTCTAGAAAGTTCTCGAACATTCTAGAAGCTTCCGGTTGACTTCTGGTTCATCCCTTATATAAAGGAACACATTTCTAAATTTGCGCCATTTATTGCCTGTTGATTCTTCGACAAGCATTGAGCCAGTTCACTTGCATACACATCCACACGTGCGTATGTTCGCCTCATTTGCTTGGAGACATGTGGTTGCAAAAGAATATGTTCACGTGATGTTACAAATTTTCCATCAATTAACCTTACATGTTAACGCATTACCGCCGGTAATAAATATGTTATAACTTATTACAAACGTCTCGCAAATTCTTACTTTCTTGTCATTACGCACAAGATGGCGACCCCTCTTTCTCTCATGCTTATCAAATTATAGGATGTCACTTAATCAACATCACTATATTATTATTAAACATTGGTGAAAATTATTCTTTCTACTGATTATTCAACATTTTAATCATAACTACAAGTTTAATCAATTGTTCAAAGTCAAACGTATTTAATCATTATTATTGTTCATTATTAATAAACATATTAGAGAATATTTATTAACTATAAAACTTAGGAGTGTGATTGAATAAGCTTATACGCTTGGAGTTAATTGTATATGTGTTGATAGATTTGAAGTTTCGTCAAAACGATCGTGGTGACATTATGATATAATTACTCTGCAACACTAATGAAATTCAGAATTAAAGAGGACAGTAAGAATCATGTTAAATAAATTCAGTGATTAGTAAATGAAGTATGCTTTTGTCATAGAGCTATTACAATTACATTGACGCATTATTGTACAAGTGAAACCATTTCGCTTTATTTTCCCTGCCGCGAGAGGAATACAGATTGGAGTATGCAGTTCCTAACTTCCAAGACATAGTAGTAGCAACTGGAATGTATTTTATACTGAAGCGAGTATAACCTCGGGCTAAATAACAACTAAAGGAGTAGGTCAACTTGCTATAAATAGCAGTCAAATCTCCCTCAGATCACATCTTAGCAATTTAGATACGGAAGACTAATACCAGAATGTAGTCCCTTATATCATAGATCCACTGAAGTTAGAAATAAGCAGCTAAATTTCTCTCAAACAACACCTTACTGTCTTGAAAAGGGAAGACATTTTGGCTGAATGCAAACCCTGCTATAGAAAGACAGAATGGCCACAGCCGGAACGATATTGGTCTACTAGTCAGGATTAACCTAAGGCTCACTCCAAAACAACAACTATTGTATACATTGAGTGTGTACGTATGTATACTCACATACACACACATATACGCGTGTTTCTAGATATGTGTAGGTATGTAGCGAAGCATTCACCTCATTCACTGAGTCAAACTGATGCAGATTGTCAAGGTATATGGTATCTCAGGCACCATTATACACGCTATCAATATTCTCTATAATGATATACCATCGCTCAGGTTTTTTCACCGTATGGTAATACAGATTTCTTTAAGATCCTAGCAGGACTACTACGAAGCGATACTCTTGTACGTTTCTGGACTACTCATTAAGATATGCAACATCAAATTCAGAAGAAACAGGTTTCCTAACAGCTCCTCGAAAAAGCAGGTGTTAATCTGCAACTATTATTACTGATGCAGATTATGCTGATGGTATAGCTCTTCTAATACTATCAAGGAAGCTCAACCACTACTTCAACGTCTTAAGAAAGCTGCAAAACAGATAAGACTGCATGTCAATGAGGATAAGACTGAGTTTATTGTTACCTGTCAACCAAAAGAACACCATTAAATCATCAATGAGTGCGAAATTGAAATGTGCAAATGACTTTAGATGTCGGAGATTGTGGAGAGAAAGCTCAAAGGGGTAGGGTGAAGTGAGAACTGAATTAGTATAGTTAGCAATGAACAAGATGTTCATAATATAGGCAACAAATCTAATGACCTCAAAATACAGTTTTTCGTAGCTTCTGTAAAAAAGCAAATTGATATATGGATCTGAATGCTGGACACTTGCGAAAGCAATACAAAGCAGGCATCTTGGTAAATGGAACACATACCAAGATGTTAAGGAGGGTGAAGAATGTTTCTTGGCAACAACATTTACCGAATAGCATATTATATAGAAATATAGCCTTATTAACAGAAACCATCAAACAACACAGCCGTAAGCTCATGGGACAATGTTGGGAGAGAAAAGATAAAGTCGGACGTCAGCTAATTACTATGGGAACCAATACATAGTAAAAGAAGAGGCAGATCTTGGTGAGCAGTTGCTGGAGGATAAAAAGCTTCAAAGAAACGATGTTGCAGACATACTGGAGGATAGGGAAGTGGGGGAGATGAATCCGAGTGTGTTCAACTCGTGTGTATGTGTGCGTGCGTGCGTGTGTGTGTGTGTGTGTGTGTTCGACTCGTGTGTATGTGTGCGTGCATGCGTGCGTGTGTGTGTGTGTGTGTGCATCTGTGTGTACGTGTGCGCGCGCACGTGCGTGTGTATGTGCGTGTGTGTGTGTGAGCGTGTGTGTGTGTGTGCATGTGTGTGTGAGTGTATGTGTGTCATTATGTAGATATGGATATGTGCTTCTTTATTATAAACATACATATTTTGTCTGTTTATACACACTAGCTGAATGACCCGCCGTTGCCCGGGTTACTGCTGTTCTTAGATTAGTAAACAATAAATATGAAGATATATTTTTTCTCATAATTATTTTGAAATATCTATATTTTAATTTTTAAAATCCCAATTGTAATGCCAATAGAATTTTGAACTGAAAATCTGTCAATCTTGAAGCACCTCAGAGTAAAAACTAGTCATTGTGTAAATTTTTTGTTGGTGTCCAAATGAATAAATTGTTGCTGCTTCCAACTCGTGATCAAGCAACATAGAGTTGGCCGTGAGAGAAGCATGTATTAGAGAGATCAAGTCTAACTACCTTGAGGGATTGACCCTGAGATTTGTTGATTGAAATACCAAAACTCAGCTTGACTGGAAACTGAAGCCTCTTAAATTCAAATGGAACATCTGTAGGTATGATAGGAATTTTTGGAATAAAAACATTTCCTCTTTGTGACTACCTGTTATGATTGTTGCTTGTAAGACATGGGGCTTCATGGCAGTAATGATTAAGCGAGTTCCATTACACAGACGAGGTGGGTCAAGATTCCTAAGCAACATAATGGGAGCATCCAGCTTTAGTGTCAAGTTATGCAGTGGCATCCCAGTGGTTTGAGTGTGTTCAGAAATTCGACAGGGTATTGAACAGCCTGATCTTGATCGACCGTTGTGTCAGTTGATCGAAAAGTAATTTCTGATGTATCTGTTAATTTTTGAAGAAGTTCATGATTGAGTTTATCAACCATTTCATTAGTTGAAGCCAGTATAGCTCTTTCACATAGCCAGTTTACATCAGTGTAATTGACAGATAAATGAGGAAATACTTTATCCATAAGATCCATAAGAGAAAGTACCATTTGACCGCATGTAATTTCATGTAGGTGAAGTCTTAAGAAGCTCCTCTGAGAATTTACCAGCTGTATGATTACCTTGTAGAAGTACTCTCACGTTGCTTGTAAGACGAAGTTTTCTCACATGTCTCCAAAGGTACGACTTTTTAAAGCATGCATTGATCTCATCAGCTTTTGATCCTTTGGGGAAAACTGGCAACGTTTGACGAAAATCTCCTGCAAGAACTGTTATTCCACGAGTGTGCTATTGTTTTTTATGTCTTGGAGGGCACGATCAAGTGCCTCTAGAGCTCCATGATGTGACATAGTACACTCATCCCAAACAATGAAGCAAGATTGTTGGAGAACTGTTGCCATTGCAGAACTTTTGGAAATGTTGCACATTTGAAATTCTTTCATAGGGAGCTTGAACATAGAATGAGCAGTTCTTCTCCCATTGAGGAGGGTAGCAGCAATACCAGAAGATGCAACAGCTAAGGAAATTTGATTCTGCTGGCAGACTGTAGCAAGAAGTAAATGCATTAGGAATGTCTTTCCTGTACCACGAGGAGCATTCAAAAAGAACGCCTCCTCTTTCATGTTTAATTGTATCAATGATGTATTATATGCATACCTTCGCAATTGTTGAAGCTTAGGCTCAGTTTTTGTGACAAACTGTGCCAGAGCATCTAAATTGTAGGAAGTTTCTTGGAAAATTTCATTGACATAAATTTTGTTGTTGTCTGTTGGTAGATGGCAATCCATACTCATTTAGATCTTTCCCTCCCAAATTATGGAGTTTGTTCTCAAGCAGTATCAAATTTTCATTGAGGGTATAATTATTTAACTGAAGGTCAAGGTTTGTATTTTCCCTTTGACCACAGTTGAGTACACCCTCACTTAGTTTATGCTTGTGATTCTCCCATAGCTGTTTAGGATTGAACAGGTCACATATGTGAAACATTATTGCAAATAAATTCCTGAACTGAGTGGGAGAACTTGAAACGGCAGCTTCAGTTAACGTACAATCCCAGTGAGAATCATTTTCTAACAGTCCTTGTCTGTGACATAATTCACAATAAGTTTCACATAGTTGACCATTAACCATTCTCAGATCTTGAAAAGACTTTGGTCCTCTAACCACATCAAGTAACATTCGAAGAAAATGGCATTCAAAGTTGTTTGGATGTACAATATAGACCCTTGCAAATGCATCATCTTTCTTAATTCCAAGCCATCCTTCAACATCTCACTTTCTTGCCCTCCTTTTCTATATGTTATTAGTTTGAATCCATGTATAGAAGTTTGGGACTTGTTTGTAGAGTAATGTTACAGAAATGAGCTCTGATTATAAAGTTTAAAGTAGGAAGTAAATGTTATTTCTGGAGGAGTTTGGATTTGCTGCATAACCTGCTGAGGATTTTCAGGATTCAAGATTAGACGCTGCCCACTTTCTAAATGTACGGCAAGATGAACTATTGTCGGATACCTTTCATGAATGGGAAAATTGAAAAGTTTCCATGCTGCCTCATTGCTGCTAATATATTGAGCCATTTGGTAACATGTTAGCTCATCATTTTTATCTATATCTTTTATCCAAATCATTGCCATATTAGATCCCTTATTTATATACTTACAAACATACTTGATTGATCTGACAGGATTGCAAAATTTCACATTGATGTGCGTGTTGAAAATTTTGCACAATACTGGACTATATGGAACAATCCACCTGTTGTTAATTTCTAACTGACAATTCTTTCGTACTCTAATGCTTGCCCTGAATCTTCCCTGGCATGGTTTACATCTGTAGAGTGGATAACCATCATATCCCCTTTGAATTTTATCTAAAAATTGCTTTGGATAGTGTTTGGTGCACTTACCATCCACCATACAAATAGAATTGAAATTCATTGTACTACACGGACCATGAACCATCTGTGTTTTTACAGTTTCAAATAGTTCCAGGTCTCTTTCTGGATCTGGTAATTCAGCACTAACGAGGGTATCAATTTGGTTGAGATGAATTTTTTTCATGTAACCAAAACAGTACGTGTGCATGAGGAAGGCTTCTCTTTTACTATCCAGTAGTGTACATATGACAAATAGTTGGTCCAAAAATGGCAATGTTTGTGTTGGTGATCAGATAAACCATTTTCAGAACATTTTGATGAAACACTCTTGCAATAATATTATGTCGATGACAGGGTTCTTGACCTGGAAGAAGGTTATGTTTTATTTCCTCCCATTTAGGGTTGCAGGTGAAAGTGACAAAAAGATCGGGTTTTCCATATATCCTGACATATGTCGTAGCATCTTGTGTTCGTTTGTGCAAATATCGAGGACCACCTGTGAATGATGATGGGAGGATTATAAGTTGCCCCATGTTTTGAATATCACCATCTGTCCTCAGAGCATTACACATACATACATAGCTTTTCACCTTATTGTTTTTGACAGTCATCACATATGTATATGTATGTGTAGATGTGTGTGTGTCGCAAACACACACATAGGTTTGCACTTCATTTGTTTTGTCAGTCGTCACATATATATGTATGTGTAGATTGTGTCATTTCTTTACTACCCACAAGGGGCTACACACAGAGGGGACAAACAAGGACAGACAAACGGATTAAGTCGATTATATCGACCCCAGTGCGTAACTGGTACTTATTTAATCGACCCCGAAAGGATGAAAGGCTAAGTCGACCTCGGCGGAATTTGAACTCAGAACGTAGCGGCCGACGAAATACCGCTAAGCATTTCGCCCGGCGTGCTAACGTTTCTGCCAATCTATGTGTAGATTGTGTGTATGTTTAATAACGTACCAAACGAACGCGCAAACACACACAGACTCACAGAGACATACACATTCATATACAAAATGTGACGACACTCACATACATATTGTAAGACACACACACAGAGACATAGATAGCTTTTCCCGTCATTGTTTTTGTCAGTCGTCACATATGTTTATTATGTGTAGATGTGTGTCGCAAGCACACGCATAGTTTTTCACTTCAATTGTTTTGTCAGTCTTCACATATGTATGAGTAGATGTGTGTTTTAATCCAAATGAAAATAAAAAAGTTATCACACACACACACATACACTCGCATATACACTCACGTACATATACTAAGATAGACACACCGATATACATTCACGCATGTCAGTCGTCACATATGTATATGTATGTGTAGATGTGTATGTTTGATAACATACATAACGTGGAAACACACACAAGCACACACTCACAGACACATACACACTCATGCACTCACACACATACACTAACAGACACATACATAATCATATACAAAATGTGACGTCGTTGTCGTGGTATGAAATGTCCTTTACTATAGTTGACTATAGAAAGATTATCTCCATAAAATGTTATATTGTTTTAATGTATATGGAAACAAAATTACATGTTGACACTCATAGGATGTAATACTATTTATTACCATATAAAATTTGATTTCATTTGGTCGAGCTGTTTGAGAATGCATAGGGAACAGGCAGACAAATAATTTTATATATAGAGAGATAATATATTTTCAGCAAACCTATCCTATTATTTGCATGTATACTTATGTATATGTATGCATGTATGTGTGTGTATGCATGCAAGTGAGTGTGTTGTACATTTGTAAGATATTTGTATATGTGCAAGTATATATGTATTTATGCTGGATGAGTTTCTTTCATAACGTAGGGAGCTAATAATCAAGCAACTAGCGATCGAGATTAAAGAACAATCGTATACCCTTATACACGTTGTTAACTCCAGCTAAAATAAATAAATCAGACATGTTATCATTTGTACTATTTAAACATTTCACATGAGCACTCCTACACGAATAACAGTCAAATCTGACGTCGTCAACAAAGTAGTCTTTAGTGAACATTGCAAATAATTTGCTTTAGGGGCAGGTATGGCTGTGTGGTAAGAAGCTTGCTTCTCTACCATATGGTTCCGGGTTCAGTCCTTTGCATAACATCTTGGGCAAGTATCTTCTACTATAGCTTTGGGCCGACCAAAGCCTTGTGAGTGAATTTGGTTGACAAAAACTGAAAGAAGATTGTTGTTGTTATTATTGTTGTGTGTGTGTGTGTGTGTGCAAAGGTAAGATCTATCTCTATTTTTTATATTCCCCACCTGTTTCCCTTATCCTTTATACTACACATCTATTAGATTCTACAAATGCACATAATATTCACGCGTGCACGCTAATACGCACTCACATAATCTCGGATGTCAATGACTTCTATTTCCCTCTTCAAACGTCGTCCCTAGATTTTAAATTTGAACTACGACTGACAACCCGACAGGCAAAACTAAGTCTACTAATTTGACCGAAAATAGGATCTTTTTTGCTTGGCTGCCAAGATTTCAGAAAAATCAAAGTTCATTGACAATTTTAAAATTTGGTACATTAATGTAGTTTTCCAAGTTGAATTGCTGGAGTTACTTTCCTTTTCCAGAAAATTTTTGAAAAAAAAAGTTATAGAGGTTTAGAGTTTTATCATTTTCATCCAGTCAGGAAACAGGATTTGGAAGCTGTCATTTTGTACGTGACTGCACATTTTGTCAACATCCTGAAAATAGCATGTGTTTACATATGAAACTGTAAACAAATGAATTACGCACGACATATGATCCCTTATAATATTTTATTTTTAGGAATTTTCAGAAAATTTTTGTGAATTTGTATGCCACACTCAGAAATTCATCGTGATTTAACCCCATGACGTTTTTTTTATCAAGCAACTAGGTTGCATTGACGCTATTCATCTTGGCTGAGATCAGCAATTAGTGCACGACAGTGGTTCAGCGTATATTTACATCAGCCGCTTTAACCAGTTTATGGTGGTGATTTATTCGGTTGCCTGCGCGCAGTAACGGTAATCGCGCCGATTGAGGTCAGCACTCAGTGCGAGATAACGTTCGGCGTATATTTATGTCAACCGCTTTAGTGCAGATGCAGTTTAGTCACCCAAACTATATCCCTGTGCAGGACACTCATACAGTATTATTCCTGAATAAGACCACTCGACAGCACAAGTCAGATCAACTTCATGTATTTTACTATCACTTGAATTCAAAAATTGACTTTAGTGTAGTAGAGTTCAAAACAAGGTATCACACATAGTGGCATATTACATTGTGAACAATAGTATCTAGTTTCCTTACATTTCCCTTTTGCTTTACATACTGTGCATCTCTTTCAAACATTTGTTTTCTTGGCGGTGGAGGGAATCAGTCATGGAAAATGTTCACGTCCCTTCACCATGCAGTGAGGAGAGAGTCCAGCATGGGGACATCGACACGTTCTGTACTTTGGCAGGTCTGATGCTTCTATCATTTCACGGAATAATAGATTCCTGAATGTCAATTCATCCCCTACACTGCCAAGCATCTGCCAAATCAGATGTGAGTTCACAACACACGTCAACTATATACAAGAAATTTGTTTTGTACCATTTCACAAATTTTCTCCACGATTTGTGCATCGTCGCCAGCTGATTTGAGCGATCGATCCTGTCCATCCCTTCATTGTATGAAGCAACTACACTCGGTTTCATTATGGCATTACCGTCCGCACCTTGTTTCTTAGTATCCTACTTGCTTGCAAATGCATTGTGGATAACATGCAGACGTTTTTTCTTGTCATGCCACACTGGAGCGAGAATGCCACTATCGGTGCATCAGTATGCTGTTTCCCACTTTCGAAATTTTATCTTGTGAAGATCGGGTGGCATGTTTTTCCTGTGCGTCCTCACAGTCCCACAAGCATTTGTCCTCGCCTGCAGCTGCAGGAAGAGGTCTGGACTGGAAAACCTGTTGACCATATAAATATTATAGCTTTTGTCAAACAATTGTTCATTCAGCGACAACACGGCATCAGTTGACGCTAGAGTAGACGCTGGAAGGTCCAATCTGTCCTGACCAGTGTAGATTTTGTAATTTCACGTGTACCCACAGACACTGCCAGTTAACTGGCATACTTTATAAACCTTGACTCCATAGTGGGCGCGTTTGGTCGGGTTGTATTGTTTGAATCAGAGCCTTTCTTAAAATTTCCACAAATTCCCATCCATACAATTGTTCTGTGGGGGCATACACCGTTCTGAAATTTTCAGCCACTTCGTCAACAATAGGACGTATTTTGTGCAGCCTGACATCCTGGTTCTCACCTGAGTTGAAATGTAGATGTTGAAGAAGCGCCAAAAATCGATCACATGGCATCGTTTCCGGAAAGAAAGGTGTCGACGTGGCTGGATAACGATCCCAATATGACGTCAGGGTAGGTTTCTTCACGATGCCCATCAGTATCAGCAGGGTAAGCAGAACTTTGATTTTGTCCCCTGTGGTTGGAAACCAATCACCGCTATGCCCGGGTCTGACATGCTGGTGATGTATAGTTATTGGTTTCGTCCGCTATATACTGGAACATTTCATCCATCAAAAACTCGTGGAAAATTTCCAATGGCGAACTTCCATGTTCAAGGTTTGCCTTTATGCCAGGCGTATCAATAAATCCATGCCGTCAGATGAAATTGTATCTCGCTCGTCACACAACATTCTATTGTCCAGGGCCATTCACTGCTGCCCGCCTGTACCTTTGATTCACCGGTATATCATCATCGCTATTGGAATCATCTGATTCTGAACTAGGAAAATACTCACTCTCCGAGTCATCGTCCGAACCGGAAGAAACAACTGGTGAGGTGATGGAGCTTGGTGTAGCTTGGCGCGAAGACCATAAATTCGACGAAACAGAACGCAATACATAGTTAACAGAGCTAGAGTGGCAGGACAAGCCTATCGGATTGTAAATATTTACATGAAACATCTAATCGGCCTATCAGTTGGCAGGTGGACCGGTACTAACTAAGGCGACAGGTTCTAAGTCAGGTGGCATGTAATTACGTCGACCGATTTAAAGCATGTACATTGCGTGTGTAAATTTACGTCAACCGTTTTAAAAAGGTTAAAGCCTATTTAGCTGTTATTTTTAGCACACCTCACAGATCTATTCGGTTTGGCTGCCAGCATCAATTCTGTTCGAATTGATTTCATATTCAGTGTAATGATACTTTTATAGGCTAATGACATGAAAATCATTTTCGCAATAAATCAATAAATAAAAAGTTACTAGCAATGCTTCCCAGCGTTGCCCGGATGTTATGACCTACAGCCATATTGTATTATTTGTTCCTTTCTTATGGGCAGGATCGGCACAGCTGATATATAGTGAACTGGATTACTGGCGTATACAGAGATTACGAATCTGGGAAATATATATATCTTTTTAAAGTTTAATTATTCTTAAAAAAAAATCCAATGCTCCTTCTCCCAGAACCAACAGGTAAACAACATTATTTCTAAAGAAACTTCCCCGCTTTCCAAAAATCTAAAAGTGAAACTTTGGGAATTTGTAGCTTATTGAAATTGGTGGATGCTTGGGAAGGAGATTTTTGTGTTTCTTTAAAAAAAGGAAGAAGATAATTTTGGGATCATATGATTGTCCGTTAATTTCCGTAAAATTCATTTATTTCTTTATGCTTTGAAGAGAGCAGAAATTCAAAGGGAGGAGAAAGTGAAAAGGCGACATTTGCTTTGAAGGAGAGCAGAAAGTGAAAGAGAGGAGAAAGTAAAAGATGCATGTAAGTGTATATGAAATAGACGTGTGAGTGTGTGTGCGTGCATGTGCGTGAGTGAAGGTGTGTGTTGTCATGTATGTATTTTTTGCATACATGTGGGACACTCAGTCGCTTTTTCTCTCTCTCTCTCTCATACACACATATACACATTATCTTTCATTTGTTGGCACTCCGTCGCGGGTTCCAGTTGATCCGATCAATGGAACAGCCTGCTCGTGAAATTAACGTGCAAGTGGCTGAGCACTTCACAGACACGTGTATCCTTAACGTGTGACAAGGCTGACCCTTTGAATTACAGGCACAACAGAAACAGGAAGTAAGAGTGAGAGAAAGTTGTGGTGGAAGAGTACAGCAGGGTTCGCCACCATCCCTTGCCGGAGCCTCGTGGAGCTTTAGGTGTTTTCGCTCAATAAACACTCACAACGCCTAGTCTGGGAGACGAAACCGCGATCCTATGACCGCGAGTCCGCTGCCCTAACCATTGGGACATTGCGCCTCCACCATCTTTCATATACATAAATACATATGCATACATCTTTTTTGTATGAATATGTGCATGTACGTGTGCATATGAGAGAGAGAAAGAGAGAGAGAGAGAGAGTGAGTGACTGTATTTCCTCATAACATATCGAGAAATGGATGTCTTTTAATGGGTGATTAATTCGGAGAAACATTACTTTCATTATTCACACATCATCATTCTCATAAAGCAACACTTTGTAATTTTGGTTCAAATTGAAAGTGTGAAACTATTTCCACTTTCGTTGTAAAGCAGTGTCTTTCAAATAACTATAGCTGGTTGTTGAGATAACGTAGAAAATATGTAAATGAAAATAACGTTAATTTGGTAGCCGAAAAATTACTGAGTCTTTTGATACCCTATACGTCAAAATCGCCAACTCAGTTTTCGAATGCATAAAGAACATACACGCACGCACACAAACTCTCTTTTATATATATATATAGATTAGCAATTAAAGTTTGAAAATTTTAGTTAATTTTAGCCAATCGTAAGCCATAAACACACATGCCTGTTTCCATAGTAACAAGCGGTATATGAGAACTCTTTTGTTTGCGAGAAAGCACGTGCTGACAAATATACTGAAACCACTTTTTGACGCTGTGTTCTGTTGGAAATTTTACTGATTTTGGCAGCAAGCTCCGGTAACCTCGCTTCTATGATGGAGACACTAAGAACAGAGGAGGATACTGTGTCGTACCTACAAGAAAAGTGTGGTGTGCCCAAAAATGTTTTTAGATAAATCTTTTAAGTTTTTATTTGCCAATTATGACTCTATAACGGCAAAAAGTTCGAATATATCAGTCTGAAAGGAGTTCATTTCGGTAGTTTTTCCACTAGTCTTAAGATTTTGTTCAACAATGTATATATAATGTGTGTGTCTGTGTTTGTCCCCACCTACCGCTTGACAACCGGTATTGGTGTGTTTACGTGATCGTAACTTATCGGTTTGGCAAAAAGAGACCAATAAAATAATTACTAAGCTTTAAAAGCATAAGCACTAAGGTCGATCCATTGAACTAAAAATTCTTCGTGGCCGCATGGGGAATGAGTCAGTCCATCTCAGGGTTAACTTCGGGTGCTATTAGCTCTGTCAAGCTGAGCAGAATGAAAAGAATTTTTTTGCTCAAGAACACAATGTTACTCACAGTCTGGAAATTGAAATCACAACCTTACATTTCTGAGTATAACATCCTCATCATAGGGCTATATGCTTCCATGTTGTAAAATAATCGAATACGTTCAGTATAAAGAGTGCTCAAAGTTCAGTTGTGGTGTTTGTCACAGTACATTTTATGCTTGAAAGAAAAATCCAGAATTAGAATTTTAAATAAATGACAGGCAGGAAATTCGAGAGCGCCGCGCTGACCGACGTAATATTAATCGGCAAAACGACAGCTCTGTCAAAAATTCTGTTGCTTAAATAACGTCAATTCGGCTTTAGAGAACCCCTATACTCAAACTAAGAAAGCAATTGTGCGAAAAGTGATTGACTATTTTTTAGTCATTTGACGTGAAAAGAGATTGACTATTTTTGACTTGACATAAAAAGTATTTGACTATTTTTAGTCATGTGATGTGAGAAACAAAATAGTCCGTTTAAGTATTTAAAATTTTTTTATCAATATTTCAACACTTGCGTAAATTCACTTTTCACACACATAACTAAAAGGTCACAGCATGTTAATGCTAGCATATGTATTATAACTGCAAAAGCTCTAACATATCACATTAGCACTAGCATACATGTGTGCGAATGGGATCTAGTCTCCTTCATTCGCAAAATCAGTCCCTTTTAATTTTGCTGAACATAATTTGACGCTGGGGGGAGGTTGATTTTATGAATGAAACAGACTAGATCCAGTGAGGGTACTAGTTAAGTAAGCCGTCAAACGAAACTGTAAGTCCTAGTAAAATCGATTTTTATAATAAATTTAACTCTACCTTCAATATTGAGTCTCCCTATTAGTAAAGATTTTATTGTATTTTAAAACTTGAGGCGGGGGAAGAGGCGGGGGAAGATGCGCGCGCAAGCGTTTGTATGTACGTATGTATGAGTTTTTTTTTTTTGGCGTGATTAGGAACTGGAGCTTTTGTTTTATTCGTGCGGTATTTGTTTCGGTTCCCTGTGCTCTGAGTTCAAATTTTGCCTAGGACAATAAATAAAGTACCAAAACTAGGATTTGATTTCTTTATCTTTTCCTTCTTGCTCTTTCTACCTGAAGAATCAGCTGTGGTCAAATCTGGAGAGAGAAGGACTCCGCCAGGTTTAAATGCCGAAGACACGTTGCATATCACAACACCATATACCTCAAATTCATCAGGAGTTGACTCTAGAAAGGAATCAAGGAGATGCTGCTTTTATAGTTAATCTAACAATAAATTGCAGCATTTTAAAATATATTCCGACCATAATTCAATAATTTTTAGACAGTTAATAATATCATTAAGTGAATGTCCAGCTTATCTTCTGATGAATATGTCACGGATCTATTTCAAAACGGGGGCACCAGTTTTCATTTATGTTTTATGTAGTGTTTTTGGTACCGAAAGACTTTCAAACTTCGTATACTTATCTATTTTGTGTTATAGAACGGAAAAAAATTTTTGTATTCAAATTTATTTCATGTAAAAAATTGTCTTATTTCGATAATTTCTACTAATCACTGACGTCTATTCAGTTGAAAACAGTTAGCGCTGTAACGGTGTATATCGTATTAATCCCCTAACCCTAACTAGACTGTTAAACCTAACCCTAACCCTAGCATACAGTACAAACTCATAAATGCAAAAATTAGAAACTGAAAGAACAAAACTTCCTACAAAAAATACCTTTTTTCATCTATGTAATTATAACAATGTATGCTAATGTATGCTGTCTCACTGATATATGCCTTCCTAAAGCATTACTTTACTGAGATAACGTTTCTTATACAAATATCAAGGAAAGAAAATGCTAAAATGCATTTATGACAAGATCCTGCAACATGTATATGTGTATATTCAGGCACTCACTACCTCTTTTCCCAAATATATCGGGAGCTTGAAGAGTGATAATATAAACAGTTATATAGTCAAATGGTCCATGCATAATTGTTCTAGAAAATGTGATCTTTGTGTCTCGGAAATGTTTAATATCTTAGACCCTTTTCGTAATTTTAAACAAAAGATCCAAATTGCTAAACTCTTGTACACATTTCATATCAATCTATTGAAGAATTTCCAACTTCCAGCTAGCGAAAATAGTGGATTCTGGATTAGCCTTATTCAGAAAAATAGTTGTGTATTGAGGAAAAAAAAAAAAAAAATCACTAATTCATCAACAAATAAACTTCACTAAAAATAGCTATGTTCTTTGATTTTATATGTTTTATAAATATGATACTGAACACATCACGTTTTGCATGTGAATATGTGATGTGTTCTGCGTATAAGAACTGAATGTGTGATGAATTGCCTAATGATTTTAGTAATCAGTCAGATATCAATAGCTAATACGTTTATGAATATTTTTGCTTATATATTATCATTCTATTTCATTCTATAGTCATTCTATTTCAACTGTTTGAAAATTAGGCAACGTAAAACTAAGTCAATAAGGATTCAAGAAGCTTTACCTTCTAATAAAATACACAAACTCTGCTATATTTATTAAGTACTTTTCTTTGTTAACGCAAACGTTCACCAGTATATATGTGTATATGTGTGTGTATGTGTATATGGATATATCCTCCTCCACATCATCATCATCATCATCATCATCGTAATTATCATCACCATCATTTAACGTCTACATTCCAATGTGGGTTGGATGGTTTGACAGGATCCGACACATACAAAAACTGCATTGGATTTCACTGTCTTCTTTGATAAGGTTTGATGTCCTTTCTAATGCCAACCCCTTTATAACGTGTATTGGGAGCTATTTTCGTGCCACCAGCTCTAGTTAGGTGACCATGCAGTCGTCAAGATTATGAGCTCTGAGAAAGGCGATTTTATGCAAAGAGATGAGGAGTTAAAGTGTAAGAGAAAGGGTATTAGCAGAACAGGTTTCTTACTGTGGCAGGGCCACATCACTGCTCACATTTTAGAAGAGAGAGTGATGGAGGTGATCGGAGTAAAGCAGGGTAAATCTGAAATTGGTCTTCATAAGCCACACTTTAGGTATTATGTTATGGTTGCTGATGATGTTGCAGCTACTGTGTGGCATAGAGAATTCTGGTTTGATTTTTTGGCACCAGTGTGTATCTAATATGCATCAATCTTGGTGTGCAAACCTTGAATTCTGGGCAGTTTCAATTGCTTCTTTGGGTTGTTAAAAGTTCTTGAACAGATGTAGTCTTTGATAATGGCAGGTATAGTATCTGGGATCTTTGGTCCAGTTACATCACTGCCAATTTCAGAATATAGAACTTCTCAGTCGTGTATAATCTACCATTTCTAGTTTCATTAGTGTATTTCTAGTTGAACAGCATCACAAAATTGGAAACGTCCACCTTCTTCTAGCTATACTGATAAACACACACACACACACACACACACACACACACACACACACACATACATGGATCAAACAGTTTGATTCAAATTCCTTGGTACTTTAAGTTTCAAGCATGATGTTAGTCTTCCGCCATTGGAATTAGAAGGAGATGTTGATGGGAGAGAGTCACTGTTTATTGCTGGGCATTAACCTGTGATTGGTCAAGAAAGGTCATGTGGTATCACAGCTTGATGTTGGTATTTCAGCGACAACTTGTATATATATATATGTATGTATGTGTATGTATTTGTATGTATCATGTGTGTGTGTGTGTATGTCTGTGCCTGTATGCATGTATAAGTGAAATTCTATTGTAATGAAGTGCATGTGGGATTAAAAAAATTCGTAATGACATCACCAAGAACAAATAAAATATTTCTTCATTATTAGAATATGCAATGTTGGGCAAAATGCGTAGCAGCATTTCATGCATCTTTATGTTATGAGTTCTAAATTCTGCTGAGGTCAACTTTGCCTCTCATCCTTTCAGGGTCAAGAAAATAAGTACCAGTTAAGCATTGGGGTTAATGTAATCGACTTACCCCTTCTCCTGAAATTGCTGGCCTTGTGCAAAAATTTGAAACCAATATTAGAATATGCTTTAAATATTTTTGGATTATTGAACTGAAGCCCCTGTTTCTGCTTATTTTTTTAATTCTTTTTGGCTTTTTTTCTTCTGTGATACTGGTGCCAAAGAAAAAGCATCCAGTATATTCTGTAAAGTGGACAGCATTAGGGAGAACAACCAGCCATAGAAATTATGCCAAAAATGGCACTGATGCATGATGAAATCCTTTGACTCATTACACTTTGTCAAACAATCCAACCAATGCCAGCATGGAAGGCAACGTTAATTGATGATAATGATGATGATGATGATGATGATGATGATAATGGCGGTGGTGGTGGCAGTGATGATTTCTAAAAACTTCATATTTCTTAGCAATTTTCGCTATCGTGCAGTCGTTTAGCTCATATGATATTCTTTTCTACTCTAGGCACAAGGCCTGAAATTTTGGGGGAGGCGGGACAGTCAATTAGAATGGCCCCCAGTACACAACTGGTACTTAATTTATCAACCTTGAAAGGATGAAAGGCAAAGTTGACTTCTGTAGAATTTGAACTCAGAACATAAAGACAGACAAAATACTGCTAAGCATTTTGCCTAGTGTGCTAATGTTTCTGCCAGCTTGTCTCATATGATAGATATTAACAAGAACCAATGACAGTAATGAATATGTCAAAACTTAGACCTTGTGGAAAGTCTTATAACAGTTCCACAACAGCTGAATTTCTTCATCAGAATCATTATCCATGAAATCTGTTTCATCCTTACCAAGGAATGTTTCTGAAGATGTTAAAAACAAAAAAAAAAAGTGTTTTTTTTTTTGCCATAATTTTACAATCACTTTGTTGTATCTTGGGAGGGTTATTATGCCAATACAAAACACACTCACTAGTTCAATCTCACTTCTTTATTATTACTCAGCTGGCTAGTTATTTAATCTACTAACTAATCAATCGCTTGCTTAATCCCTCTGGAATAGAGAGGGCATGCCCTTGATGAGATCATAAATGGTGATAAAAGGACTTTAACATACAATGAATTGATTGAGTGATTAACTAAGTGATTACACAAGGAATTGATTAGTGAGTTGGTTAAATAATTAGCCAACTGACTAATGATAAAGAAGTGAAATCAAGCCAATGTTTGTGTTTATTATTGATGTTATGACCCTCCCAAAATATGATTTGTTTTAACACGGAAGTTCACATCAAGAATCTTGCAAATCAAATACAATTGATTTGATTTTCTCTCCCCAACACATTACTGCTATCATGGTAATCACTTGTTTAACATTAACTGTTAGAATTTCCTCACCATTGTTCACACTAAAAAGCAACCTTAATTAGCAAAATTTCAAAAGTAATGTTGAGAGTGAGAAATCTATTAATGGACTACAAAATACAAACAGTAAATGATCAACATTGGATAAGTCTTTTTTTTTTAAATAAATAGTTTTCCATAAAATAAATTCCAGTAAATCAAATAATGATTTGAAGTTGAAAATTTTCATGCTGATTTTTCTTTTTTTTTTTTTTTCTTGATTAAAGTTGTTTATAACAATGAATATAAACTAGTTGCCTTTGGAAATTTTATGTGATACAAGATGTATTTATATTCACTATAAAATCTACATAAATATTGAATGGCAGTGTGGTAAGTAGCTTGCTTACCAACCACATGGTTCCGGGTTCAGTCCCACTGAATGACACCTTTGGCCAGTGTCTTCTACTATAGCCTTGGGCCAACCTAAACCTTGTGAGTGGACTTGGTAGATGGAAACCGAAAGAAGCCGTCATGTATATGTGTGTGTGTGTGTGTGTGTTTGTCTGCCCATCATTGCTTAACAACTGATGTTGGTGTGTTTACATCCCTGTAACTTAGTGGTTCGGCAAAAGAGACTGATAGGATAATTACTAGGTTCACAAAGAATAAATCCTGTGGTCGATTTGTTCAATTAAAGGCAGTGCTCCAACATGGCCTCAGTCAAATGACTGAAACAAGTAAAAGAATAAAAGTATATATATATATATATATATATATATATATATATATATATATATATATATATGTCTTACAGACTTCTTTCATTTTCCAGCTGTCAAACTCACAAGGCTTTGGTCAGTCTGAAGCTGTTGTAAAGGACACTTGCCCAAGGTACAGTGAAGTGGAACTAAACCTGAGACTACATGTTTGGGAAGCAAGCTTCTCCACCACACAGCTATGTCTGTTCTTATATAATCAGTAAAAAATATAAAATTTAATATATTTTGCTTGCATTTGAAGTATAAAATACATTTTGTTGGCATTTGAAGTTTATAAATATATTTTGCTTTTATTTGAAGCATATAAATATAATTTGTTTTCATCCTTAATAAATTGAAACAACAGCATTTTTAAATATTCTGAAAGTGAAACAGTACAATACTTTCATTATTGTATACATATTTCTTGTATCATTTTTTAACTAATGCTGCTGTTATAAGCTATTCGTGTTCTTCATTCATGTAATTAATTTACAAATACATTTATGAAACATTAGATTGAGATTCCTTATTGTTTAATATTGAACAACAAATCACAAATGAGCTGACAGAATGAGTAAGAGACAGCTACATAGCAGTTGTTGGTAAGGAGATTGAATAGAAATAGCATGATTGAGAGAGTGATACAGAAGAGAGAGTGATGAAAAAGGGTGAGTTCATAGTAGAGTACCAGAGTCGTAGGAGCGAGAGGCTGATAGAGAAGAGAGTAGTGTGTGTGTGAGAGAGAGAGATGTGGAGGGAGAGGGAGTGGTAATTAGCAATGACTGAACGTGATAATGTGGACAGAACCAATTTTTTGTCATTCCTTGATACACAGACAGCAAGATGAGAGAGAGATAATCATAGTTGAGAGGCATGGTGATAGGGAAGGAGGTGAGTGATAAATGAGAAATAATGAAGAAAGGTAAGAGAGCGGTAGATTAAGAATTATCATGAATATAATTGGTAAGAAACCAAAATGTAAACATTATACATCACATACATCACAATCTCCATTACCACCACCACTGTCATCATTATTTTTTCAAATAAAGCACCCACTACACGCTCGGAGTGGTTGGCATTAGGAAGAGCATCCAGCTGTAGAAATATTGCCAGATCAGATTGGAGCCTGGTGCAGCCTTCATGCTTGCCAGCCCTTAGTCAAACTGTCCAACCCATGCCAGCATGGAAAATGGATGTCAAACGACGACGATGATGATGGTGATGATATATATCATCACATATATATATATATATATATATATATATATATATATATATATATATATATATATACTTATTCTTTTATTTGCTTCAGTCATTTGACTGTGGCCATGCTGGAGCACTGCTTTTAGTCGAACAGATCGACCCCAGGACTTATTCTTTGTATGCCTAGTACTTATTCTATTGATCTCTTTTGCTGAACTGCTAAGTTACGGCGATGTAAACATGCCAACATTGATTGTCAAGCGATGGTGGGGGTGACAGACACAGATGCACAAACATATACACACACACACACACACACGCATACACACAAATATATATATATATATATATATATATATATATACATATCTCTTCCTCTCTTTCTCCCCCCATACCCACCTTCCCCTCTTTCTCTCCCCCCATACCCACCTTCCTCCTCTCTTAATCCACCTTCTCTCTCTTATACCCACCCTCTCTCCTCTCTTCCTCTCCCCTCCCATACCCATCTTCCCCCTCTCTTACATCCACCTTCCCCTTCTCCCTCCTCTTCAACACCCTCTCATAAGCTCATCCCACCACACCCCAACACACTCCTACTCTACCTTCCCACTCCACCCCATCCAATTCCTTACACCCACCACCCACCCCTACCCACAGACCCCTACCTCTACCCCACCCTAAGCCTAACCCACACTCCACCCATGCCTTTCCCACCTCCCAACACCCTCACATCACACCACACCAATACCCTCGCATCACACCACGCACACCACACCAATACCCTCGCATCACACCACGCACACACTACAACTGACCAACTACTAACTCCCTTTCTCCCTTTCTCCCTTTCTCCCTTCCCCATTTTCACACTACATACCTCAAGATCACCAGCATTCTACCTCCCACACACAGCCCCTCGTTCCCGATCACCGTTTGTTATCTCCCCCTTTCTTAGCTCTCCTGAAATAAGAATTTCTAACTTCCGGTCAGTCATTGTTATGATCGGCCATTATTATGATTGACCGTTGACTGAACACTATTCAATTTTTTTTTTTTTTCTCCGTGTTTTTCTCCTTGTCTCCGTATTCTTTCTGTTGAAGAGCGTAGCTCGAAACGTCAAAGACTTTCCGTATTCCCGAGCGTCATACTAATATATACTTTTGTTATTTACACCACCTGTCCTCGTCTGTTGTTATTATTTGTATATTCTCCTACATATACATATACATATACATTCACATACACATGCATATATACATATTTACATATATAGATACATATATCTATATACGTATATACATCTGGATTGTACAGTTCTTTCTCAGTATATGAAGTTTTAACTCAGGGGGATTAATCTGAGTTGTGGGTGTTAGGTTTGCATCTGTTAGGTGTGGTTTAGATTGTAGTATGTGAATGTGTGTTTAGCTGTATGCAGGCACCCGGGTAATTGTTCTGTAAATCTGTTTATAATGTGCTCCTTTGTTAACCATATTGAGAAAGCAGCAAGCTGGCAGAAACGTTAGCATGCTGGGCAAAATGCTTAGTGGTATTTTGTCTGTCTTTATGTTCTGAGTTCAAATTCTGCCAAGGTCGACTTTGCCTTTCATCCTTTCGGATCGATAAATTAAATACCAGTTGCGTACTGGAGTCGATCTAATTGACTGGGCCCCCTCCTCAAACATTTCAGGCCTTGTACCTAGAGTTGAAAAGAATACTGAGAGTGACTCTTTGGAACATAGCTGGCATTTCTGAATTAATGTGTTACAGGGACTCGCATGTCTAATTATGGACCAGGTCAAGTTGTATTTTGCCTTCTCTTCCTTGAGCCTTCAGATAAAATCAGCTAGTGATGTTACATGCCATTTAAGGATTTTTTGAAAGCTGTCAATATGGTTGCGATATTGAATTTTGAAAATATTGACCAATGCACCTATAAAAATGTAAGGGCTTCCTCTAGTGTTTACTGTGCACTTATACACCACATTTCTGGTCATGCATTGATTGTCCAAGGGAAATTTGGATCTGTCTCTGCATGAGCATAATTGGTTGGGTTTTTTTTTTCTGTTTGCTTGTGTGCAGCGAGTGCCAGATGAATTGGTTCTATTCAGTATATTCGTGGTCATGGTGATCCTATTAATGTTACTATTTCTGGGTGTATTAGCGTTGTTGTTTGAATTGTTGCTGGTGTGATGTGTTGGTTGGTTATTGTAGATATTGCAGTTGTTTTTTCTCAGTTGATTAGTATTATAGTTCATGTCATTATCACTTTGATGCATTAATTGGTTGGTATTTGCATTGTCTCTAGGTTAGTTATATAAGTCACAGTCAATTTTTGAGGGTTTATTTTGAGGGTAGACTGTTCGCTGTCTTAGTTTACAATTATTAATCCTATGAATGTGGTGTTCTATATTTGATGAGTTAGCATAGGACAGCTTTATAGTGTGACGGTTAAATATTTTGCTGTAAGCTCCGTTTTTATATATATATATATATATATATATACATACATACACACACACACACACACACACACACAAATACACACACACACACACATGTATAAATCAAATATTAACTAGAATATCACATTCCATCATTTACCCAGTCAATCAACAACCACACATTCACTCACACAAGTTCCACACCCACACAACATACCCACAATGTCTGTCCTCATTTGATAATAATTAACAAATAGTTAATAATAATGATAAAAAATAAATAAGAGTTTATTTTAAGAATTCACAACCAGTTATATTTATTTATTACTCCCCTCTCTCAAAGACCCTATATTCCCCATGTACCTACCCATCTGCTAAATCAATTAGACTGAGCCTCTTAATATCTCATCCAGCCTAAACCCAACATTCATCCACAGCCTAATAACCAGCTTTTATCTCCTCTCTAGACTCCAAGCCCCATTGTTTACCCAAGTACTTATTCATCAAAGACACATCCATACCCTATATTCTACCATTGCACACCTACACCAAAAAAAAAAAAAAAGCATGAACCTGGCCGTTTACCCACCTACCTACACATTCACACACATACCTATCATTCCCACCATATCCACAGCCTATTACCCCTAGCACCTCCTGTAATAACCATTGCCTACTGCTATATTTTTCAAAGAATCCTCCTCCATTGCTACAACCATGT
Source organism: Octopus bimaculoides (assembly GCF_046866305.1). Classification (NCBI taxonomy): domain Eukaryota; kingdom Metazoa; phylum Mollusca; class Cephalopoda; order Octopoda; family Octopodidae; genus Octopus; species Octopus bimaculoides. The sequence goes on from NC_142933.1 coordinate 21,521,940, forward strand.
CACAACCAGCAGTGGTTACCACAGCCACAGTCAGCTGGGGTTTTGGTATAGTAACTAGTAACAGAAAGAAGAAAACACATGAGGAATGACTTTAACTCTCAAGGCCTGTGAATGAACTACTTACACTACTTGTCTATTCAGCTGTCACATTATCAAAATATATCAACAATGTGTGTGTGTGTGTGTGTGTCTGTCTGTGTCTGTGTATGTGCATATATATATATACATACATGTGTGTGTGTGTATTAATGCTTGTTTTTATGTAAAATTATATATAAAAACATTTGAACATTGAATTCAAGAATTAATGCTTTCTAGAAGAATACCATATTTCTTCATCTTTTCATGTAAAAATTAGTGCCCCAGCATGGCCACAGCTCATGAGCCTAAACTAGATAAAATAAAATTAAATTTAAAAAAATATGTACACACATACATACATACATACATACAAAGGTGATGGTGAGTGGGGAGGAAAGAGAAGTGTTAGTGAATAAGATCCGATGGGGATCTAGTTCAAAACGGGGGCACGGGGGAAAAGGTTCTCATTGAAGACAAAAGGAAGGGTCAATAGGAGTTGTGTGAAAGCTGCAATGCTGTATGGGAGTGAGACACGGTGTTTGAGAGAGAGAGACAGATGGCAATTTTGAGAAGAACTGAGAGAGCAATAGTGAGAGAAATGTGTGGCATGAGGCTGTTTGATAAGAGGAGGATGGAGGACCAAACAGATAACAATACTTTACATGGGTGAAGACCTTCCTTAGCCTGGGGTGCCGGTGTTTCTCCTTTCCCTACCTATTGTCTTTGACACTTGACATTTTTAACCCATTTCTCATCACCTGTCACTATTTGGTCCCAAAAAAGTTCATTTGTGAGATGTGACAGCAGAGAAGAGCACATATTCACTCTCTGCATGTGATTAGACTCGAACCCTTTGACCCAATTTGCTGACTTTTCTGATGACATGCAAGTGTCAATGAATTGTTGAATAACCAAATCCAAACTTCTCTGCTCATTCCTCAACAGTTACAATGGGATATTGTTCTACCAGGGTTTGCAGGACCCTCCTCGTCAAATTCTACAGATCTTCCAGGATGAGGCTCATATTCTAGGCTGTAGTTTCTGGCTTGGAATTTCTGGAACCACCATTGATGCTGGCTTACGCTCATTGTCTGATCCCCATATACTGAATTAATATTCCTTGCACTTTCTGTTACATTGTTGCCTTTATTGAATGCATAAAGCAAAATATGCCGAATATACTCCTTTGTCACTTCCATTATAGCTTTGAAAAATATAGCTGTTAAAATCGAACTGCATTCTTCAAAACTTGCACTAAGAATAAGAAGAAGGTAAAATTACTACCTGCTTTTATAGCAAGTTGATGCAGGTAGTTTATCCCGTCCCCCCTTTGACTTTTAGTTCATGCAGTTGAAAACACTGCATTATTTATGGGGTGACCCAATATATATATATATATATATATATATATATATATATATATATATATATATATATATATATACATATATATGGCATAAGAAACTTAAACAGGATGATAGGTTGAGAGAAAAAACAAGAAAAGGTGAGAAGTAAGTAGATGTAAAAGCTATCTTCTTCCTTCTTGCCTTTTCTTGTTTTTTCTCTTATCCTATCATCCTGTTTTAACTTGTTATGCCATAGCTTGAGGATTGCATGAAGGCACCAGGCATGTAAAAAATGCTGTCTGAGATGGTTTCATTGCATGAAACTATTTCTAGCTTATAAAAAAATATACATTGTGTTTATTGAATAATATTTATCTCTCACCAAATGGAGTACTTTTTTGTTAATCTTGTGTGTGTGTGTGTGTGTGTTTTCAGTTTTCTTGGTTTTCACTTTAGTCTTTTTTTTCTATATTGGACAAAATTATATATTTTTAGAAACAATCTAAAAAATTGTTCTACAAAATTCCAAATATCTGAAAAACTTACTCTTTTAAGCATGGACTTTTTAACTCACATTAACATTTTTCTAAAAATGGTTTTTGGATTTTTGATTTCAACAACACAAATTCAGCATTTACACACACAAAAATTGATATAAACAAAATAAAATTGATTATTAAGGGATCTTGATTGCAGACTTCATGAATTTATTATATACTAATTATTACATTATCATATATTAATTACATTGCTTAAGAAGATGAATATCTTGTAATGGATTATTAGTTAAAATGTAATTGATTCTAGCATAGGTTTAAGGCTTGAAATTTGCAAGGAGGATGGTATAAGTCACCTCATTTAATACTAGACCCCACTTAGTCAAGCACCCAGCGCACTCTGTAAAGTGGTTAGTGTTAGGAAGGGCATCAAGTCAAAGAAACCATAGATACTGGAGCTTGACACAGCCTTCTGACCTGTCAAATCCTATCAAACTGCCCAACCTGTGCCAGCATGGAATATGAATGCTAAATGATGAAGAAAAGGATCTTTGTTGATACTATTGGTCTCACTACTGACTGGTACTTTATTTTAACAACCCCAAATGTACAAAAGATAAAGCTGGCCTCTGCAGAATTTGAACTCTGAACAAGTACTGCAAAGGAATGTTTCAAACATTCCTATCATTCTAACAGCTTACCATTAGTTAAAAAGTAATGAAAGAAATGTCTATTTAATAATGATTTCTGATTTGAGCACAAGGCCTGCAATTTTGAGGTAAGTCGGTTAGTTAATACCATTGAGCTCAGTACTTGACTGGTACTTCAATTATGAACTCTCAAGGAATGAAAGGCATGGTTGACTTCAGCAGCACCTGAACTCAGAACAAAGAGCTGCAAGAAATACTGCGAGGTATCTTGTCCAACATTTCTGATGATTCTTCCAGCTCACTGCTTTAATGTGTATTTAATAATGAAAGCATTACTATGGTTACTATTTCACCTTCTGAAACTTTAAAATGGTGTTTAAGTGTATTGAGGATGAAGATGCAAACAAATGCAAACAAAATATATTTCTATACAAAAAAAGTACATTTTTAAATTTGTAAAGGCACACATACCAAAAAGTACAACATGATAAAGTACAGCACAAAAGTGGCATAGCTTCCAACACTTAACACAACAATACATGTATGTACACAAAAACATATTTTTATACATAATGCAAAACCATTTTAAACACACACACACACATCCAATTTACAAATGTAACATCATTTTACAAAAGTGATTACTAAGATTAATTAAACTGAATTAATTAATATTTTATAGTATATTTTAATAAACATAAAATTTTATGCAATAGAAATTTTCAAGACATTTCAATCTGTTGTTTTTCCATTGAATATGTGATACATCTGGTGATGAAAGGAACAAATCAAAGCAGAATTGTGATAATGATTAACACTGGTGATACCATTGGAAAAATTGTGGCAAAGAAATACCAATAATAAAGAATACATTCTTTGAGAAAGTAAATTGAACATGGAATAAATAACTGAAATATTACACACATGTATGCATGCAAATTTGTACCATCTAAAAACTTTGGCAGAGTTTTGGATTAGATGCCTCTTATCTCATGGGGAAAAGTAAAGGTTACAAACTAAAATTTCCTAAAGATTTTTTTGTTTTTTTCACACCCATGGTTACCATTGTGTGAAACACAGGAATAGTAAATCTTAGAATGTTTTGTTCCTGTATTTGATTTGCAAAATTCTTGATGTGAACTCATAGATTGAAACAGATTTTGCTGTATCCCAAAAAGGCCATTATGTTAATAATAGACACATTCACTGGTTCCATTTCACTTCTTTTATTATTATTAGTCAATTAGTTAAGGTGGTGAGCTGGCAGACTCATTGGCATGCTTAGTGGCATTTTGTCAGTTTCAATGTTCTTAGTTCAAATTACACTGTGATTGTTTTTGCTTTTCATCCTTTTGGGGACAATAAAATAAGTATCAGTCAAGTACTGGAGTTGATGTAATTGATTCCTCCCCACCTCAAAAACTACTGGCTCTATGCCAAAAATTTGAAACCATTATTATTGGTCAATTAGTTAACCATTTAATCAACTGATTGATTAACCAAACAATTAATCAGGCAGTCAATTGGATAAACGGTTAACTAATCGAGTAACAATAATGGTTTCAAATTTTGGCACTAGGCTAGCAATTTCGAGGGAGGGGTAAGTCAATTATATCAACCCAGTATTTGACTGGTACTTATTTTATTGACCTCAAAAGGATGAAAGGCAAAGACAATCTTAGCAGCATTTGTACTTAGAAGATAGACGCAAATGAAATGCTGATGAGCATTTTGTTAATGATTCAGCAAGCTTATAATAATAATAATAATAATAATAATAATAATAATAATAATAATAATGATAATAATAAAAGTGAAATAGAATCAGTGTGTGTTTATTATTGGCAAAATGACCTTCTCGAGATATAACAAAAACAGGAATACTAAAATTGAATAAAATATTAACTTGATTCTTCTCCTTTCTCTTGAATTATTAATGGGGTGCCTGATCCAAAACTTGAAATGGGAATATGGATTAGTATTAGAAGCTATGGTTAATAAGTGAAATTTTTATGTGATGTATTAGCTTGGTACTTCATTGCTAATCCAGCCAGATTTGAAGGTGTTGGTCATATTGATTTCATTACAATTCACAATTGTAGGTAGCATGTCCATCAGACATGGCTGGTTGACTTTTAGTCATAAATTTCCAGGTATTCTTGTTGTAAGAACAAGCTTGAAAAATAATCAATAGTCTCTATTTTATTAATATTTCTATTTCAGTTTTGTTTTTAATGAAAGTATTGTGAATGACGTAAGTTTTTGTTTTCTACCAGACATAATGAATGATTTCAGTGGCTACGTTGGTTTTATTTTGTAGAAGAGGTCAAGAAAATTTTCATTACAAACCTGTTAAGCAAAAAATAAACAAATAAATAAATAAATAAATAAATAACAACAACAACAACAACAATAATGACGATTTGAAGTGGGAAATACGAAGGTTGTGGTGAATGAAGAGAGTGGACGTGATACCAATAGTAATTGGTGCACGTGGAAGTATCAGCATTGAAGCACCAGCGTGGCTGAAAAAGATCGGTGCAAGTGTGAAGGTAGAACACTTACAAAAATCAGCATTGTTTGGAACTGCAAGAATTCTTCGCAGTGTTCTTGAAGCATGACCAGTAAAACAAGTGTCACCTTAGTCTGCTGGGTGTGGACAGCTGACACTTTCCATCATACCCAGCAAAATAAGCTGTGAATTTTCATAAAATAATAATGAGGAGGAGGAGGAGGAGGAGGAGGAGAAGAAGAAGAAGACGAAGAAGGAGAAGGAGAATTGGAAGAAGAAGAAGAAGAATGGCTTCAAATTTTGGCACAAGGCCAGCAATTTCGGGGGAGGGATAAGTCGATTACATCAACCTCGGTGCTCAACTGGTACTTATTTTATTGACCCCAAAGGGACAAAAGTTGACCTTGGCAGTATTTGAACTCAGAATATAAAGACAAATGAAATGCCACTAAGCATTTTGTCTGGTATGCTAACGATTCTGCCACCTCAATACCTTAATAATAATAATAATAGCAACAATAATCTTTTCTACTAAAGGCACAAGACCTGAAATTTGGTGGGAGGGTACTGGTCAATTGCATTGATCTCAGTGTTCCATGGGTACTTAATTTATCAACCCCCAAAAGAATGAAAGGCAAAGTTGACCTCAGCAGAATTTGAACTCAGAATGTAAAATCAGATGAAATGCCATTAAGCATTTTGCCCAGTATGCTAACAATTCTGCCAGCTCTCCTCCTTAAATAATAACAATAATAATAATAGAAAGCAACAGTAAATATTCTAACTAATTGCTTCCTGATTTGATAAAGAAAAAAAAATTATTTTAATGATAGAATTCAAAGTATTGGGTTGGTAACTAAGTTCCCGCCATTTTTAAAAATTAAATTTTTTAAGAGGTTTAATAAAAAATAACAACTAATTAATCAATAATGTATTCACCCTTGTTGTTTACAACTTCTTCCCAACGTTCAACAATATTTTCAATACCTCGTTGGTAGAAATCACCTGATTTCGACTCGAAAAATTGATCCAACCAAGCTCTCAATTCTGCATCAGTATTGAATGAAACTCCACACAAGCATACATACATACATACATACATACATACATACATACATACATACTTACATACATACATACATACATACTTACATACATACATACATACATACACAGAAATACATACATACATACATGCATACATACATACATGCATACACACATATATACACATACATGAAAATACATGTACATATGCACACACACGTACACACACACATACATACATACATACATACATACATACAAACATATGTTACAGACCTCATAAAAAATTAGCAAGAAGGAAAATATTTATGGACAACTGCTTCAAAATCTGCAGTTTCTCTGTTTGTAAATTAAATTTGCATTTATACCAATAATTATTGGTGCACAGAAACCAAGTCAAAAGAATTAAATTTATAAGCAAGATGTGCTTCTCTGATTCATCTCAGAAACAACGGTGAGTCAACCAACAAATGCCAGCATGGAAAGCAAATGTAAAACGATGATGATGATTGTTATGTCCATGTATGTGTATGTGTGTGTGTACTTGACTGGTACTTCATTGTATTGTCCTCAGGTAAAGTTAGTCACAGTAGGTTTGAACTCAGAATTTAAAGATATACAAGTCAATACTACAAGATATGTAGTCCATTGATAGTCCTACCATTTCTGCCATTCACAGCAGTAATAATGACTTTTAATTTAGACCAACAGGTTCTGAATTTAGGGGGAAGGTTTTAGTCAATTTAATCAACCTCAGTACCTGACTGGTACCTTATTTTATTGTTTTGAGAATGATAAAATACAAAATTGACCTTGGTAGGATTTGAACTTAGATTATAAAGATTCATATCTATATAACACAAAGCATTTTGTTTGATGTTCCCTCATTCTTGCCATCCTTAGTATTAATAATCATAATTCAAGTGTTAGATCGATGTCTGTGTTTTTTTTTGTATAGGCTAAACTTAAAGATTATCTTTCCTGCTATATGTCTAGCTTGACTGCTTACCAATAGCTGTGTAGCTGGTGTTAGTATTGCAACGTCAGATCTTTGTGTGGGTATTGATCACTGATATAGATCGATCTATTGATTGAGTGGCTGATTGATTGATTCTTTAATCAGTAACAGGGCTTGGAACACAGAGAGGTGTAGATTAGTATTTATTATTGTGTGGGAGGACAGAAAGAGAGAGGGAGAGGGAGAGAGAGAGAGAGAGGGGAAGTAGATTGAAAAAGGAGAAGTGGAAGTAGTGAACAGAGAGTAAGATATGTGAGGGGGTGGGAGAGAGAGAAGGTAGAATAGTATAAAGAAGGGGAGAAAGGAGTAAGAGATGGGGAAGGAAGAAAATAGAGGCACAAAGATAGAAAGGGCTGAAAAAAGGGAGGAGAAAGGAATGTAGGGGGGAAATATAAAAATGACTGAGAAAGACACAATGTGTTGAGAGAGGGAAGAAAGACAGAAAGAAAATGAGAGCGAGAGAGAAAGAGAAAGCAAGAGAGAAGGAGAAAACAGATAGAAAAGGATAAAAAAGAAAATAAAGAACACATTAAGAAATGAAGAATGCATAAAAATATATAGATGAGAAAGAGACTGAGTGATACAGTGTTACTGAAAGGAAAGGAAAATACGAAAGAGAGAAGAGGAATTGAAGAGAAGAGGAATTGAAGAGAAGAGGAATTGAAGAGAAGAGGAATTGAAGAGAAGAGAGGCAACTGTTGAAAGATAATCAGATTGAGAGAGACAGGCAGATAGAAATAAGCAAATATATGCTATGAAGATAGATAGATAGATAGATAGATAGATAGATAGATTGATTGAGAGAGAAAGCGAAAGAGAAAGAAGCAGACAGACAGGCAAACAGATAGGTAGTCAGAGAGACCCAAAAAATAGAGACAGAGAGACAAATAGACAGTCAAACAGGTAGACAGATGGAGAGACAAACAGGGGACAGGTCAACAGATAGAAAGGAATTAATCAGATACGTTCAGAACATGTGGGGAACCAAGGATCTAACATTTCGGACACTTGCACTTTGTCTGAAAGTGAAGAAGATAAAGAGAGAGAGAGGGGGAAGAGACAAAAGTGACAGAGAGAGAGAGGGGGAAGAGTAAACAGAGAGAGAAAGTTGTAGGCAAATAAATTTTAGAATTTTCACTCCTCCTTGTCTTTCTTTGAACTTTCAGTGAGTCCTATGAATTCTTCTACTGCTTGATAAATACCATGTAATTGTTGCTCTTTAGCTGTTTGCTTCTATATTACCATTGACACTTATATATCTATCTACCTGTCTATCTCTCTACCTGTCTATCTCTCTACCTGTCTATCTCTCTACCTGTCTATCTCTCTACCTGTCTATCTCTCTACCTGTCAATCACTATCTGTAACAATTTTTTTTTTCCTGGTCAGGCTGTAAAAGGTGATGTTTGTTGACATTTCCCATTGGTGCTAGATCTGTGCTGTTGAATTGCTCTGGAAGAAAAAAAAGTCCCTTTCTTGATTACAAGGTAAGAGTTGGCAACAAGTAGTTCATTTTAGTTGTAAAACTTTTGCTTCAGTTCTCTTCAGTCTAAGCTATATTAGCATGGAAAATAGATATTAAATTAAATGAATAGACAAAATCTATGCAGAAGCCCATTGGAGAGACAGTTGTTTTTCTTGGATGATTTACATAATAGCTCCCAGTTTTAAAACTTTTATCTGGCCCCTTGGATTCCTGTAGTGGTGTTTGTTCTTTTTGTAGTAAACATACAAGTTAAATCTCTGGTCTGAGGATAATTTCCTCCCACCAGTCAGTTTGTGTGACCTTTCTTTTTCTGACTCATCATCATGGTTTCAATGTCCACTTTTCATGCTTGCATGGATCAGATTCAATTTAGCAAAGCAGATATTTTATGACTAGATGCTCTTTCTGTTGTGAAAGCCTGTCTGTTCCCAAGAAAAGTAATTTTTCCCCTGGTCCTTTGAACGCAAACAACACATGGTCAGACATGTTTTTGCAGAAGGTTGAACATGCACTACACTACTTGTATGATGGTGAAGTTTGGTTAGAATTAGCATACAATATCAAGAGAACGGTAATGGGGGTGTGGGGTGATGGTAGTGGTCAGAGTGACAATAGTAGTGGTGATGATTGTTTTACTGATGGTTGTTGTTGTTGTATTGGTACTGATTGTTGTTGTTGTCAAGTACTTCTGGTCAACATTGCTCAAACTGATCAATACTTCAGAAGTAGATAACTTGATCACTAAGACCCAATAACATTGAGACACAGCCATATTGAGGCCAAGCAATATTGAGACACAGTTATCATGAAGCTCAACCACATTGAAACAGTCACTTTGAGCTCAGATGCAATAAGTCCAATAAGTCACAACATGGAGACCTAGCCACAATAAGACCAAACAACATTGAGACTAAACATTTAGACATTGCATTGTGTTTAAGCAATAAAGTGACACGACCACATTGAAACCAAACAATGTTGAGACTTAGTCACATAGAGTACCAGCCATATTGTGACTCAGCCATAGATTCCAGCTTTGCAGATACCGACTCTGATCGGGAACCAGGCTTCACGCTATAATGCAGCAGGATAGATTGGAAATGTTGCATGGTGTATAGTGTAATAGTGAGGGTGTCTTGTGTTGACTAGAGTTTAATAGCGAGGGTGTGTGTATAGTGTAAAATGTAATAGGGTATGTATGTTACGTGTGGTACTGTGTTGCAGTCAGGCTGTTATATGGGATGTAGTGAAGTAGTTAGGGTGTGTTATGTAAAGTATTATGTTACTATCATAGAAGCATTATGTGGAGTAGAAATCTGGCAGTTTGGGTATGCTGTATTATATGGAATATACCATAATAGTTGTGATGTGTTATGTGCAAAGTAACTGGGAATGTTGTGTAGTGTATGAAGTGATATGTATGAAGTGTTGTGTATAGAATGTTAGATTATCTGGTGTGTGGAATGTTGAGTACAGAATGTTAGTTAGAGTATCCAGTGTGTAGAATCTTATATTGAGAGGATTAGTCAGTTTCCAGTGTGTGGAGAGTGGTGCTGAGTTCAGGTTGACCTGTGAGTATAAAATGGAGAGGAAAGTCCTCCATTCAGTTAACTTACCTTACATACGCCACATAATGATGAAGTTGTCAGTGGTACCTCAATAGCCCCCCAAATGCCCAGAGATTTACCATTGATAAATCAAAGGGAAATTCCCAATTTTAGTAGATTTATTTTTTGTGGAAATATTTTTTTCCTGTTTATATTTATATTTTATCTGTGTGATTATGCAGAAAACCGTTCCAGAAATGTATTGCCAACCATTGAATGCTGCACACTGCAGCTGTCGCTGTTGTATTTCACAGCTTTGGTTAGCAACTGCCTGCTTAAGTTAGCAACTGCTGCAGCTAGAAAACATCATCTCTGTTCTCACTGCAGCTGAAGTCGTCTGTGTTACGTTATATGTCATTCTAATTTAACATTGTATATACTCAAATGCATTTCTCTCGACAACTTGTGTGGATTAGAATAAAAGGAAAAAAAATTAATGAATGAAATATATGCCAAAAAGCAATGATATTAATAATTCATTAATTATTGATTAAGATTTCTTACATTGATTGGCAATAAATTTTGATTGGCCATAAATTTTGTAGAATGAATGATTGGAGGAGTGAAGGTGGTTTAATCAAAACCAGTATAAGTCTGTTTCTTCTGTTTTTATTATTTTTTGTTATGAGTCAGCCAGAGGAGGAAAGAAAGCATCCCAGATTTTTTTTTTCAGAGTCCCTGTCAAGAGTATGGATCAAGCACAAGACAAACCATGCTTTACAGGTACAGTCTGTCTGACAGTCTCTTCCATGCTTTCCATCAACCTGTTCTTACTCACAGGGCTTGGATTGACCTGAGTCTATGGCAGGAAGTCACTAACCCAAGATACCACACCACAGTGGGATTGAACTCAGAATCCCAAGCAGCAAATTGGCAGAGTCACTGGAGCACTAAATAGAATCCTTCCTGGTGTATGTTCCAGCTCACTATATTCTGAGTTCAAATCCTGTAGAGATCAACTTTGTATTTCATCTTTGCAAGTTTGATTTTTTTTTTTAATGTACCAATTCCAGGCAATGAATTAACAGTGGATTAGCAGAATGATGGATGAGATGCCTTGTGGTGTTTGTTCAAGATCTTTGCATTCTGAGATTAAATTTTGCCATGGGCTACTTGGGTAATAGACTTCACCAGTCACTTGGTTTAACACCATCACTTGGAACCTTGAGCGAATTTAATAGAGTGCACCCTGCTGGAGGCATTCAGGTCAAGTCTCCAGTTTGAGATACTCTCTTCCCTCCCAGCCACCAGTCTCAGAGGCTCTTTAAAGGTTCATAAACTATTATCATCGTTTTAACATCCACTATTCATGCTTTCATCAGTCAGAAGGAGTTTATTGAGACAGATTTTCGATATCCAGATGCTCTTCCTGTTGTCAACCCTTATCTGTTTCCAAGGAAGATAATATTTTCCCATGGCCAGACATGTTTCTACAGAATATCGAAAATGAATGACATTCATTTACAACAATCGTGCAATGTCAAGACAGAGAAACACAAGCATATACATACTTACACATACATACAGAGTAAAGGGCTACGGTCCCCTTTGGTCATGAATGACCATGGGATTGCACCTAGAAAGTTCCCCACCGAGGCACAAGTCCGGGCAAGGTTGTTTATGGAAGGCCAGCAGTTGCCCATGCATACCAGCCTCCCCTCTCCATGCCACTGATGTTATCCAAGGGAAAGGCAAAGGCTGATATAGCTTGGCGCCAGTGATGTTGCAACTCATTTCTACAGTTGAGTGAACTAGAGCAATGTGAAATAAAGTGTCTCGTTCAAGAACACAATGCATAGCCCAGCCCAGAAATCGAACGCACTACCACATGATTGTGAGCCAAATGCTCTAACCACTGAGCCATGTGCCTTCTCTACACACACTAACACACACGCACGTACACGCATGCACGCACACACACACACACACACACACACACACACACATACACCAAGCTTCTTTTAGTTTCTGTCTACTAAATCCACTTCCAAGATTTTGCTTGGTCTGAAGGTTTAGCAGAAGACATTTACCTGAGGCACGACACATTGGAACTGAACCTGAAACTATGTATTTCAGGTTCAGTTACACAATAAACTCCTTACCCCCCATGTCTATGTCTGCACCCACAGCATGGATTTATTAACTCCAGAAGGATGTTAGTTATTGTCAGTGATATTTGAACCCAGAATATAGGAAGTGATAAAACTAAGTAATGTAAAGTATTTAGTTTGATGCTTCACCATTTTTACCTCTGTGGATCATTCAACCTTCTTGAAATAACAGCCAACAAAAGGAAATCCCACCTTACTGTCTTAAAGATGGGAAGGCACATTATATAATGTAGTACTAGATGTACAATGACTAAAATAAAATATAGGATAGTTGTAGTTGGAATACCATTGTTTGATGACAAATTAATATTTCTTTTGACCAGATACAAAGCAAGAAGTTGTAGGGGAAATAAGTGGGGAGGTAAGTGTTATCAATTAAATAATACTTGTGGATTACTGGTATTTTAATGATTATAGAAGGATAAAGTTAATAAACTGCTGGCTCTAGATTTGAATTTCTGATACAAAAGCAATAAAACTAATATGTTTCTGCCAATACAACAGCCTTAATTACTTCCCAATCATGATAACAATAACATCTTTTTTGTATTTGCCATATGGGCAATAATGGATAAGGGGGTCACTAACAAGGACAACCTAACATAATTACAAATTGTAAAAAATTAATCACAATAATGCCAATAGCAACAACATCAACAACAACAACAACAATAACACTAGTAAACCAAATAAGAGAGGATAGAGGCAAAAAGCAAATCAGATGAAAGAGAGATTATAGGTGAAGAGTGACCCAAATAAAGGAGGATACAGGCAAAGAATGTTGGGAATTTGAAATGAGATAAGCATGTTTCCAATGACAGGACTGAAACTTGCAGAGCAGGTACATTCTGTAAAGGCTAATGGCTATCCATCGAACCTAGAAATAAGAGAAATTAAACAGGAAATCAAAAACCCAAAAAGGACTATAGGTGAGTAATGTGAGTAAAGAAAATACACTGAGAGAAAGTGTTTAAACTATCATATTAGAAAAGGGAATGAGATGGGTAGAGAGGAATTAAAAATGTTGTAGGATAGTCAGAGTGACAAAGAGATCAGATTATTGAGCAAGATACTCTTTTACTCTTTTACTTGTTTCAGTCATTTGACTGTGGCCATGCTAGAGCACCGCCTTTAGTCAAGGAAATCGACCCCAGGACTTATTCTTTGTAAGCCTAGTACTTATTCTATCAGTCTCTTTTTGCCGAACCGCTAAGTTACAGGGATGTAAACACACCAGCATCAGTTGTCAAGCGACGGTGGGGGGAAAAACACAGACACAAACATACACACGCACATACATATATATATATACATATATACGACGGGCTTCTTTCAGTTTCCGTCTACCAAATCCACTCACAAGGCTTTGGTCGGCCCAAGGCTATTGTAGAAGACACTTGCCCAAGGTACCACGCAGTGGGACTGAACCTGGAACCATGTGGTTGGTAAGCAAGCTACTTACCACACAGCCACTCCTGATATTTAACTAACTTGAACAAAATAGTAATGAGAAGCCAGCCAACCTAAGAGGGTATGACAGAAAGAAAATAAAGGAAAAAAAAAACAAAAGAAGCTGACGTGTTAGGATATGTTCCACTTCTCTCTCTCCTGGAAGTAAATAACCTGCATAAGGCTGTAACAGGAGTAGTAACAAAAAAGGTTGGCTACAAAGCAGGTAAACCAAGAATATTTATCTTGGTGAAATGACAGTTTAAAATAATATCAAGAGTTTCTGTCTACTAAATCCACTTCCAAGATTTTGCTTGGTCTGAAGGTTTAGCAGAAGACATTTACCTGAGGCACGACACATTGGAACTGAACCTGAAACTATGTATTTCAGGTTCAGTTACACAATAAACTCCTTACCCCCCATGTCTATGTCTGCACCCACAGCATGGATTTATTAACTCCAGAAGGATGTTAGTTATTGTCAGTGATATTTGAACCCAGAATATAGGAAGTGATAAAACTAAGTAATGTAAAGTATTTAGTTTGATGCTTCACCATTTTTACCTCTGTGGATCATTCAACCTTCTTGAAATAACAGCCAACAAAAGGAAATCCCACCTTACTGTCTTAAAGATGGGAAGGCACATTATATAATGTAGTACTAGATGTACAATGACTAAAATAAAATATAGGATAGTTGTAGTTGGAATACCATTGTTTGATGACAAATTAATATTTCTTTTGACCAGATACAAAGCAAGAAGTTGTAGGGGAAATAAGTAATTTGTAAAGAAGATGCATTAAAAAAATGAAAGAGTCATCAAAACTCTTAGAAAGAAAATACAATGTTAAAAGAGAGAAATAAATGTTGTAATTGAAAAACTGAAGCAAAGAGTGACATTACAGACAGCAAATATAATGTGATATGAGAACAGAATAGATTAGTTTCAGTAGAACAGGTTGTTTCAAAATAAGCAAAAGATATTATTTGAAGAGAGTAGAAATACATAATGTTGAAATACCAGATACAGAAAGTTTTGGAGGAATATATGGAGCAGGAAAGGTATCCGCTATGTAAAGGCAGATAGAAGTCATCGTCATCATCATCATCATTTAACATCCGCTTTCCATGCTAGCATGGGTTGGATGATTTGACTGAGGACTGGTGAACCGGATGGCTGCACCAGGCTCCAATCTGATCTGGCAGAGTTTCTACAGCTGCAAGCCCTTCACTCCGAGAGTGTAGTGGGTGCTTTTACGTGCCACTGGCATGAGGGTCAGTCAGGCAGTACTGGCAACGGCCATGCTCAAAATGGTGTTTTTTACGTGCCACCTGTACAGGAGCCAGTCCAGCAGCACTGGCAACGACAAGTAGAAAATTAAAACATGTAGATCAACAGGTTGATATCATAATCACTCCAAAGTTTGTTGTAAAATAAGCTTTCAAATTGTCTAATTGGAAGGTATCTTGGCCAAACAGAATAAAAGCTTTCTAGCTGAAGAACATTATAACACCCAGGTGGGCATTAAGTTATTAAATGAATACCTTCAGAATGAAAGTTGGATAGAGTAAGATAACACATTAATGAAAGACACATACTGCTGAGATCTTAAACTACAGATCAATAACTTTATCTCTAATATGGAAATTATTAACAAGTGTGTTTGTGGGTAAGATGTGTCCATTTTTTGAAAAACAGAAATTTCTGTCCAATGAACAGAAAGAGTGCTGGACAAAGACCAACTATTAATAAATAAATAATTTCAAGAGACCATGAATTGGTTTAGCAATGAGTTGGTTGATTACTAATAAAGCATGTAGCATGGTTCCTTACTCTTGGATTTTTAAGACACTCAAAATGTTAAAAATTGCAAATAAGAGTAAGCATGTAAATTGGTAACAGAACTAACAGCAGAAGGACAACCCTCTTGGGAAAGTCAAAATATATTAAGTTATTTTCCAAGGTAATAGCTAGTCATCCCTACTGCTGGTCAGTGCTGTTATCCAGCTCTTCCTAGAACTGAGGAATGTAAAAGATGGCTATAGCCAAGGAAAAGACTGAAAAATAGTTAACCATTTAGTATTCATGGATGATCTTAAGTTATATGGCAAAGCTGAGAGAGATTTGGCTACTCTTGTTCACAGTGAGAATGTTTAGCAGTGATACCAAATTGGAATTTGGTATTTCTAAGTGTGGAATACTTGAAATGAAGAAAAGGAAGTACCATTAAAAGTGATGAAATTAATCTACTGAATGAGCAATTGATACAGCAAATTAATAAAGATGATGGTTATAAATATCTGGAAGTCTTGGATGCTGATGGTATAGAGGATAGAACAAAACAATTAAAGACAAAATCAGGAGAAAATATTTCTAAAGGGTTAAGAGGATATTAAAATCCAAACTGAATGGCATAAATACCATCTTTGCCACAAACACTAGAACAGTATCCATCATTAGATACAGTGCCAGTATAATCAAATGAACAACAGAAGATCTTAAGAAGTTAGATAGAAAAACAAGGAAATTGTTGACAATACACAGAACATTGCACCCACAGGCAGATGTTGACAGATTATGTTTTAAAAGAAAGGACAGAGGAAGAGGACTGATAAGTGTAGAAGACTGTGTGAAAGTAACGATAGAAAGTTCAAGAAAGTATGTTGCTAATTGTAACGAGGTATTGCTGATAGTTGTAAGAGAAGAGTGGGTATTTGCAAGAAGAAGGTAAAAGGTGAAGTTTACATATGCAGAATGCAACAATGTGAACAGAAAATTTATGTGGAAAATTGTTTTTTAAAGCACTAAAGAGTATTACGATTACAAGTCACTAAAATGACTAAAGAAGGAAATTTTAAAGAAAACAATAGAGGGATTGATTCTAGCTGTGCTGGATCAAACAATCGAAATAGAATACATCACAGAAGAATTTAGATAAGGAGGACATTTTGGTTGCATGCAGACTATGTGGTGAAAAAGAAGATACAATTATGCATGTAACCTCTCTGAATACAAAATGATTGTTCAGAGGGTTTAAAAGAAATGGAAACATGACAAAGTTGCTACATTCATACATTAGCAAATCTGTAAAATATTTTGATGTGAATGTGTGGAAAAAAGTATGACCATTAAAATGGAACACATCCTTGAAAAAAACATGGAAGACTACTTTGGAATATGAGAATTCCATAGGCAACCAGAACTTTGAACCAAGATATTGTCACACTAAATGAAAAGGAAAGAATGTATTAACTGATGTTGCTTGCCCATTTGACAGAAGAGTTTTAGATAAAGAACGTGAGGGAAACAAAAGTACCAGGATCTAAAACACAAACTTCAGAGAATCTGAAATTGCCATTAAGTTGTCTTTATCCCAATTGCAATAGAATCCTTAGGAACAGTTACAAGAAGGTTTAAGTGGTCGGTTGAAGATGTTGGATATTGAGATGAATTTCTTGACTCTATAGAAAGCCTGCTTTCTTGGCACAGCAAGGACCATAAGAAAGTTGCTAGACACCTAAATTTGTTGGCTGTAGCTTGATATCCAGTAATCTAATACTAGCAAAATAACAATGAAATGCTGAGTAAACTAAATGAATAATGATGATGATGATGATGATGATGAAATGGTTTTTAATTTAGGCACAAGGTCATCAATTTTGGGTGGTGGGGAGTTAGCCAACATCACTGAACCAACTAATTGGCTGGTACTTCATTTTTATCAGTCCTGGAAGGATAAAAGACAACATTGACCTCAGCTGGATTTGAACTTAGATCATAAAGTATCAGAGCTAAATATCTGAAGGTATTTTGTCTGATGTTCTAACAATGCTTCCAATTCACTGCCTTCCAAGGCATATGACCAACAATTTTGAGGAGAGGCTTGGTTGATTAAACTGATTCCAGTATTTGATTGGTGCTTTATTTATAGATCCCGATAAAGATGAATGGTAAAACTGACTTTAACAGGGTTTGAACTTAGAATGTAAATGGATGGAACAAACACCACAAAGCATTTTGTTTAACACTTTCATTCTTCTGCCAATTCACTGCTTACCAAGACATAAGGCCAGAAATTTATAGGAAGATTGTTGTCAATTAAGTCAGCCCTAATACTTGACTGGAAATAGAATGAAAGGCAAAATGACCTTGATGGGATCTGAACGCAATAGGTAAGATGATGGAATTAAATACTACAAAGCTTTTGTCCACTGTTTCAATAATTCTGCCAATTCACAATTTCTAAGACAAGGTGCAGGTGTAGTTGTGTGGAAAGCCATTTGCTTCTCAGCCACATGATTCTAGGTTCAAACCCATTGAGTGGCGCCTTGGGAAATGCTTCAGCTTTGGGATGACCAAAGCCTTATGAGAGGATTTGGTGAACAGAAACTTTAAAAAAATCCATTGTATGTTTATGGGTGTGTGTGTGTGTGTGCATGAATGTGGGTATGTACATATGTGTGCGTATGAGTATGTGTACGTGTATATGCATGTGTGTATGTG
>NC_142933.1:21821597-21896597 GCF_046866305.1 Octopus bimaculoides
GGTGGTGGTGTTAGTAGTAATGGTAGTATTGATGATGATGGTTAAGGTGATGATAGTTGTACTGGTGGTGGAGGTAGTGGATGTGGTGATATGATATTGGTTGTCGTGGTTGAGGTGTAATAGTGATAGTTGCAGTAGTAGTAGTGGTGGAGGTAGAGGTTGTGGTAATGAAAGTGGTGATATTGGTTGTTGTGAGAGGTTGTGGAGGTGATAGTGGTATTGGTGGTAGTGACTGTGGTGGATAACTGCTGTTTAGTTGTGAATATAAAAGGTGTCTGATGACAACAAACCACCACTACCACTACAATGAACATGAAGAATTTGATGACGACGGTGGTGATGATAATGATGGTGTGTATGTGTGTATAGCAATAAGAAATTAAAACAATGTGCTCATTGTTGTTTGAGAGAGAGCTAGAAAGAAGTGGGACAAAAAAAAAAAAAATTACAAAAATGGTTTTCTGGTTTTTAAAATGTGTGTGTATGCATAAACTCTTAATACCTTGGTATAAATGTAATGAATAGTTGTTCTTGTTTCTTTGATATATATATATATGAAATTATTGTCATAATTTCACATCTGTTTTTCCATGCTGGCATGGATTGGACAGTTTTGCTCAAACAGAGAGTGTTGTAGTCCCTTATTGTCTTTGTGCAGTCCAGCATTCTGAAGGAAACCTCACTCACTACTTCTTCCATGGATCACTTGCCACTCCACTGACCAATTGTTGTCCTTCATACCAATTGTCTTCTTCCATTCACTCTTGTACATTATAGCTGATTCCTCTGATAATCAATACCAATATACAGTCATTCATTCATCTTTACATCCGTTTTCTGATGCTAGCATGGGTTAGACATATGTATTACTGACGCACTGTTTTACAGTCATCATCATCATTTAATGACATGCTTGCATGTATCAGAAAGCACTTATAGAGGCAGATTCTCTCTGGATGGATACCATTCCTGTCACTAACCCTCGTTTCCAAGCAAGTAAATAGTTTCCCACACCCAGATGTGTTTTTGCTGGAAGACTGAAAATGAACAGCATCACTTGTATGACGATGTTCATTTACAATCATCAGATGCTGTCAGGTTATGAGTACACACATATAAAAGGGACTTCTTTCAGTTTCCATCTAACAAATCTATTTACAAGGCTTTGTGTTAGATTGGGGCTTGAGTTGAAGACACCTAAAGTGTCACACAGTGCAACTGAACTCAAGACCATGTGATTGAGAGGCAAACTTCTTAAGGACAGTGCTATGCATGTGCTTCAACTAACCTTTAAAACAAAAATGTATATAAATATCCTGGAAGGACAACAACTTCAATTCATTACAATATTCAACAGGAAATAAATGGGTATTGAAGTTAGGTGCCAAAATTATATAACTTCTAAAAATTTCAGATGCAAAGAAGAATCGATTTCCCAGATATAGTGGGAGGTGTTGAAAGTATACTTTTATATTCCGTTTTGTTTATGGAAAATAGCTAATGAGAGAAACACAATCTTACAGAATCTTAGAAGGGTATTGTACATAGATAAAATTGCATGAATATACAATTGCTGCACACATATGTTTTCAGAATTTGTATGCATATGAAAGCATTCTTTTCAACAAATTGGAGATTATTACATAAAAATATATAGATATAGACATAACTTATATTAAAGCATGAAAAATCTTGACATAGTAATATCAGAAAGAATAAATGCTGTTTATAACAAAAATATGTAATAAATATATTCTGAAGCAAAAGATGGTTTTTATCTTTCTACAATCTTCAGCAGAAAATAAATAACTGATATATATATATATATATATATATATATATATATATATATATATATATATATATATATATCATCATCATCATCATCATCATCATCGTTTAACGTCTGCTTTCCATGCTAGCATGGGTTGGACGATTTGACTGAGGACTGGTGAACCAGATGGCTACACCAGGCTCCAATCTGATTTGGCAGAGTATCTACAGCTGGATGCCCCTCCTAATGCCAACCACTCCAAGAGTATAGTGGGTGATTTTACGTGCCACCAGCACGAAGGCCAGTCAGGAGGTACTGGCAACAGCCACGCTCAAAATGGTGTATTTTACGTGCATTCCTTTTGTTTCATAATAAGCAACTAAAAGAGTCAGCAAAAGGAAGAGCATCTGGCTGTAAAACACTACTTCAGAAAGCTCATCCAGTTCATGCCAGTATGGAAAAGCAGATGTGTAAAACAATGATGATGAAAGTGCTGAAACAGCATTGATATGCATCAGGCAGCTAATGAAGGAAGTTCCCAGGTTGTATTAAATATGCTTTCATTCTCCCACTAATGATTCCACTCATGTTACTGCCTTGTTGGATTTATTTTACTTACACAGGATTGTATAGACAGGTTATTATGTTATTTAGATTCCTTGATAGAATATGCTATTGGATTAGATCTTGATTTGATTTCTCTAGAGAGAGAGAGAGAGAGAGAGAGAGAGAGAGAGAGTGTGTGTGTGTGTGTGTGTGTGTGTGTGTGTGTGTGTGTGTGTGTGTGTGTGTGTGTGTGTGTGTGTGTGTGTGTGTGTGTGTGTGTGTGTGTGTGTGTGTGTGTGTGTGTGTGTGTGTGTGTGTGTGTGTGTGTGTGAGAAAAGTTGTTTTGTGTTGCTATGGTACCCAACCAGCTGCGTGTAGTTCAGGTCTGCTATTAATTCATGGGAAGTACTTCATCATCATCATCATCATCATCGTTTAACGTCCGCTTTCCATGCTAGCATGGGTTGGACGATTTGACTGAGGACTGGTGAAACCGGATGGCAACACCAGGCTCCAGTCTGATTTGGCAGAGTTTCTACAGCTGGATGCTCTTCCTAACGCCAACCACTCAGAGAGTGTAGTGGGTGCTTTTACGTGTCACCCGCACGAAAACGGCCACGCTCGAAATGGTGTCTTTTATGTGCCACCCGCACAAGCCAGTCCAGGGGCACTGGCAACGATCTCGCTCGAAAATCCTACAGGAGCCAGTCAGGCGGTACTGGCAACGGCCACGCTCAAAATGGTGCATCTCATGTGCCACCCGCACAAGAACCAGTCCAGGGGCACTGGCAACGATCTTACTTGGCTTGCCGGGTCTTCTCACGCACAGCCCATTTCCAAAGGTCTCGGTCCGTAGTCATCGCCTCGGTGAGGCCCAATGTACGAAGGTCTTGCCTCACCACCTCAGCCCAGGTCTTCCTGGGCCTACCTCTTCCACGGGTTCCCTCAACTGTTAGGGTGTGGCACTTTTTCACGCAGCTATCCTCCTCCATTCTCACCACATGTCCATACCAGCGCAATCGTCTCTCTTGCACGCCACAACTGATGCTTCTAATGTTCAGCTTTTCTCTCAAGATACTTACACTCTGACGGGTATTCACATTGACATTACACATCCAACGGAGCATACTGGCTTCATTCCTTGCGAGCTTACGTATGTCCTCAGCAGTTACAGCCCATGTTTCACTGCCATGTAGCATGGTTGTTCGTACGCATGCGTCATACAGTCTGCCTTTTACTCTGAGTGAGAGTCCCTTTGTCGCCAGCAGGGGTAAGAGCTCTCTAAACTTTGCCCAGGCTATTCTTATTCTAGCAGCTACACTTTCAGCGCACCCACCCCCACTACTAACTTGGTCGCCCAGATAGCGGAAGCTATCGACTACCTCTAGTTTTTCACCCTGGAATGAGATAGAAGTTGTTTCCTGTTTGTTTGCAGTCTTTATTGCACCTGAACATCTGCCACAAACAAAAACTAACTTGCTAGTTAACCTGCCTTTGATGTTGCTGCACCTCTTATGTGTCCATAGCTTGCACCGGGTACATCTTATAGAGTTACTACCTACTCCTTTTCTACATACTGAGCAGGGCCATCTACCTGAAGGGGTTTGTGTTTTATCTACCTTCCTACTTATTAGGATTTTGGTTTTAGCTAGGTTGACTCTAAGGCCCTTCAATTCTAGACCTTGCTTCCACACCTGAAACTTCTCCTCTAGTTCTGATAGTGACTCCGCAATTAGGGCAAGGTCATCAGCATAGAGGAGCTCCCAGGGGCAACCTGTCTTGAACTCCTCTGTGATTGCCTGGAGGACTATGGTAAATAATAGGGGGCTGAGGACGGAACCTTGGTGGACCCCTACCTCTACCCGGAATTCATTGCTGTACTCATTTCCAACCCTCACCTTACTGGCCGCATCTCTGTACATGGCTCGCACAGCTCTCACTAGCCATTCTTCTATCCCAAGTTTCCTCATTGACCACCAGATAAGGGATCGGGGGACCCTGTCAAAGGCTTTCTCCATGTCAACGAAAGCCAGGTACAGAGGTTTATCCTTGGCTAGGTATTTCTCTTGCAACTGTCTCACTAGAAATAAGGCATCAGTAGTGCTTTTACCTGGCACGAACCCAAACTGCATCTCATCTAAATTGATTCGCTCCCTAATTAGTTGGGCTATGACCCTCTCTGTAATTTTCATAACCTGATCTAACAGCTTGATGCCTCTGTAATTATTTGTATCTAAAGCGTCCCCTTTACCTTTGTAGCAGTTGACTATGATGCTGCTACACCAGTCATAGGGTATGACTCCTTCGTGTATCACCTGGTTCGTAATACGGGTGACTAGGCTATAGCCAACACTGCCAGATATTTTGAGCATCTCTGCAGTGATTCCTGATGGGCCGGGGGCTTTCCCGGTCTTCATACTCTTAATTGCTTTATCTACCCTGGTACTATCAACTCGGATAGCTGGTCCCTCTATTGGGTCGACATAAGGCAGGCTCTCTTTCTCCCATTCATTCTCTTTATTAAGCAATCTATCGTAGTGGCATCTCCAGACCTCTTTCTTTGCATCCTCATTTAATGCAAGCGTACCATCATCCATGCGAACACATTTCTCTCCTACAACATCACTATTCTCTCTCCTACACTGTCTTGCAACCCGAAATACCTCGAGTCTTTGGTCCTCACGGCGCAGAACATTGGCAAATCTTTCCTTATCTGCTTCCCCTCTGGCTAAATAAACCTGTCGCCTAGCCTCCCTTCTGGTACATTGGTACAATTCCCTGCTACCACCGTTCTTCCAGTCCTTCCAAGCTTGTTTCTTTTGTCTAATAGCCCTGTCTACCTCCTTGTTCCACCACCACGTTACTCTGGGTTGGGAGGGGACCTTACACCACCCACAAATCTGGTCGGTGGCTTTCAACAGGTTGTCCCGCAGAAATCTCCAATTGTCTTCCACGTTGTATGATGCTATATCCCCTTCTATTTCGTTAAATGCTTCAAGTAACTTGTCTCTAAGTCTCTGTCCGTTTGCAGGGTCTTTAAGCTTCCACACCCTTCTTCTCCAAGCCTGTCTAATTCTGGGCACCCATTTTGCCTTGATCCCAAAGTCGCTAACTACTAATCTATGTTGTGGGGTACATTCTTCGCCAGGGTAGGTTTTGGCATTTATAAGCCGCCCTCTTTCCCTATTTCTGGCGAGGATGTAGTCGATTTGGCTAGAGTGTCTGCCGGAGCGGTAGGTGACTAGGTGACTGGCAGGTTTCCTGAAGTTGGTATTGCAGACCATAAGATTGGTTGCATCACAGAACTCCAGCAGTCTGGTTCCCTCCTCGTTGCGGGAACCGAAGCCATAGCCTCCATGTATGCCATGGAAGCCCCCAGCACGACGTCCGACATGACCGTTGAAGTCTCCAGCCACAAAGAGAAGGTCCCTGTCACTCGTCGACGAGGTAGTTTGCAAGAGGGTGTCATAGAATTGGTCTTTCAGACCATCTGGTAGCCCAGGTTGAGGTGCATAGGCTGAGATGACAGTAGCTAATCTATGATGAAGCACTAGTCTGATCTTAAGTACTCTGTCACTTACTCTAACGACCTCGATTACCTTATCCACCCATTTCTCCGCTAGAAGTATTCCTACGCCCCCGACCCCGTCAGTGTTCCCTGCCCAGAAAATCTTGTACCTGTGTTCTTTGCCTGTGAGGAACCTTGCAGAACCTCCTCTCCATCTTACTTCCTGGATGCAGCACATATCTACGCATCTCCGTTCAAGCATCTCAACAATTTCACCAGATCTACCTTTCAGCGTGCCGACGTTGAGAGTGCCAATCCTAACAGTATGGGTGTTGGGGGTGTGGGCCTGTAGCCTGGGAAGAGGAAAAGCAGTGTCGTGTACCTGAAAAGAAAACTTTGTTAATTAAAATAGCTTCTTTTATTCTCAAGTTACCAATGTTTCTTTCTGTAGCTTCAATGGAAACTTGGATGTCTTGGGTGTGGTATTTCCATAGGTGTTATTTGATGAGTGAACCTTTAGCATAAAGGTGTTCCTTAACCTTTTCCACCTGGAATTTTTTTCTCAAGATTTGCATGCATTTTCTCTAAAATTTTGGAAAACTATATAGTGTTGATGTTTATTAGATGGTTTATGATGGTGTCAATTATGTAGACACTATTTTTAGTCTGGTACATATTTGTACCATTTGGGTTTTTTAATCTACCATGCATGTACCATTGTATTTAGATGAAGTACCATGTACATACCAGTTGTATCAAAATATCGCAGTGAATCTTGCAAAAAAAAAAAAAATGAAAATTTCAAATATTAGGGAGTAATACAAAAGTTAATTGAGAAAATTGTATATGTATGCTTGATTCACAACAAATAGACGTTTCTCTATAGAACAGTTTTATAACACAACTGGTACAATCTTAGCTATACAACAAATTACAATGGTACAAGTGTGTACCTATACAAAACCACAACAGTACAGGTGTGTACCAGTCAAAATTATTTACTTTTAGAAATATGTGTTGCAACATTGTTGCAAAAATATTACTATCCAATGCTTATAAAGTATGCACAATATGTTTATGATTAAGTAAATATGTTTACAATGAAGAAAATCTTATGAATAACTTACCAAAGCATGAGAACCAATAATAAACACTTAAAAGCAGTCGGTGATAGTGGGGGGTTTGAACGCACGCAAGCTTTTGAGCTGTCATTATAGTGTCATACACTCCAATCATATGCCAGGTGCTACATACTTACCAGAAAAACCAGTGTGGTACTATACTGCATCACATAGAATGGGAATTTTAAAGATTTGGGTTGTAAAATTTTTGACTGGTACAAATGTGTACCAGCTGGGCCGAAAGGGCTAAGCCATATGTAAACTAGCCTTATGGTACTTTTGATGTAGAATTTATTACTGGAAGTACCATCAGACAAGTTCACATACAGATTAAAGCAAATTGCGACAATCTCTTGACCTCTTCCTGTTAGATTCAGTGGAACATTTAGGATGTAACAGCTGGAGAGAAAGAAGACTGCACAAGCACTGACCGATATGTATTGACTCTGAAAGCTGGCGTTGGTGCATGATTTGAATGAAAGTGTTAGAACAAATAACACCACAAATTCTTTTGACTTCTTAATGACTCTGGTAACCGACCATGCATATAATATATATATATATATATATATATATATATATATATATACATACATACATATGTGTGTATATATATATATATATATATATATATACATACATACATATGTGTGTATATATATATATATATATATATATATATATATATACATACATACATATGTGTGTATATATATATATATATATATATATATATATATATATATATATATACACATACATACATATGTGTATATATATATATATATATATATATATATATATATACATATACACATGCATACATACATACACATACACACACACATATATATATATATATATTTTATAATTTACTTGTTTCAGTCACTGGACTGTAGTCATGCTGAGCACTGCATTAAAGCAACCATGCTCCAGTTGATGTGCAACGTGCGTGTGCGTGTATGAAAGAATTAGTACATTTTCTCTTTCTGTCCCCCACCCCCTTTCTTCTACTAGGTGCGAGTAGGCATGCAGATCCCTCTACAAGAACCTGTTCTAGCCCCTCCCTTCTCATAGTAATCCCCTTATCCCCTAGCAGGAAGCTGACCACCATCACCAACCCACAGTTTGTAGTCATGTGAACTGCATGGCAACAGCAATAGTGTAGGCGGCAGGAAAAAAGTACTCAGTGAAGTGATGGGCATTAGGAGGGGCCTGCAGCTGTAGAAAGCATGCCAAAGCAGACAACAGAGCTCAATGCAGTCCTTGGATACACTGGATCCTGTAAAACTGTTCAACCCATGCTAGCATGGAACATGGAAGTATAATGATGACGATGATTATATATATATTCTCTTACTTGCTTCTGTCATTTGAATGTGGCCTTGCTGGAACACTGCCTTAAAGGGTTTTAGTTGAAGAAATTGGTTTGCATGCCTAGTACTTATTCTATTGGTCTCTTTTGCTGAACCGCTAAGTTACAGAGATGTAAACACACCAACATTGATTGTCAAGTGATGGTTGGGGGGACAAACACAGACACACACACACAGATACGTACATATATACACACACACATATAAACACAATGGGCTTCTTTCAGTTTCCATCTACCAAATCCACTCACAAAGCTTTGGTTGGCCCAAGGCTATAGCAGAAGACACTTGCCCAAGGACTGAACACAGAACCATGTGGTTGGGAAGCAAGCTTCTTACCACACAGACATGCCTGCACCTAATAATCCTTTTCTTCCTTGGCTATCGCCGAGCAAACACGCGAACTCACTTCGTCCCTACTTTCAAGTTCGTGCCTCACAGCGTTCATACACACATAATGGATCTTTTTTAAAACGGGGGCCACATTTTTCATTAACGAAACACTTTGAAACTTGGAACACTGGTAGAATGTGTCATATAAAACATCTTTTTCTCTTAATCTTCTTAAAAAACAAAGAAATCCCTAAGTTATTCCATGTTAAAGTTGTCGCATTTCTATAATTTCAACCAATCACTGACGTCCATTCAGCCGATATTCATAAAACAAAGAAAAAAAAAAGAAGATGAAAAAGCAAATTTAAAATGAAAAAAGCAAGTAAAAACGAAGCTATGGCTTAATCAGCCAAAGGAGTAAATATAAACAACTGAATACTTGTCAGTGATTGGTTGAAATTATCGAAATAAGACAATTTTTTTACATGAAATAAATTCGAATACAAAAATATTTTTCTGTTCTATAACACAAAATAGATAAGTATACGAAGTTTGAAAGTCTTTCGGTACCAAAAACACTATGTAAAACATTAATGAAAAATGTGGCCCCCGTTTTAAAAAGATCCCACATAATTTTTCCCGTCTGGCCGTAAAGCCTTTTCTATTTGTTTTCCTGTCTTGTTTTTTGTCCGCCACTACATTCCTCCATGGCAAGGTTTAATTTGTGTATACAAATTTAATTTGCGGTCCATGGGAAGAGCCGTTTTAATGATGCGTCCTACCCAGCTCTTCGAAACGCCGGTGTTAAAACGGGGGTAGCTGATGAAGAAGAATGTTCTCTATGTGGCTTGTGTGTTTTCTCGACTACGTTTTGTTTGCAATGTCCTGTACCCAGATATGCACCTTTACATACAGGTGGATGTCGGTATGCACATACCTGTACGTATATATGCATATACTTATTTACTGTTTGTTTATATATATATATATATATATATATATATATATATATATGCACCATTTTGAGCGTGGCCGTTGCCAGTACCGCCTGACTGGCTCCCGTAGGATTTTCGAGCGAGATCGTTGCCAGTGCCCCTGGACTGGCTTGTGCGGGTGGCACATAAAAGACACCATTTCGAGCGTGGCCGTTTTCGTGCGGGTGACACGTAAAAGCACCCACTACACTCTCTGAGTGGTTGGCGTTAGGAAGGGCATCCAGCTGTAGAAACTCTGCCAAATCAGACTGGAGCCTGGTGTTGCCATCCGGTTTCACCAGTCCTCAGTCAAATCGTCCAACCCATGCTAGCATGGAAAGCGGACGTTAAACGATGATGATGATGATGATGATGATATATATATATATATATATATAATGTGCACACAACATACAGACATCCTAGTTGCTCTACCAATCTAACTGTATCTTGAGACTCTTTTAATCTTCTCTCAATCTCTCTCTCTTTTTCTTTCCTCATGCTCATGCCTCTCTTTTTCTCCAGTTCTTTTATACTTTCCCTTCCTCTCTTTCTCTTTCTTACTACTTACTCTACCCACCCATGTAGGTGAGATAAGTGTGAAATGATGCCAAAGAGTTAATGTTCTGAAATCATTCTTACAGGTGTGTAATGGGTGAGGGGTGTTGTGAAAAGAGACAATGGAGGTGTAAATTGAGAGGAGGGTGGGCTGGAGATGTCAACTTAAGTGTTTATCTGTCTGTGTTCATCTATAAATGACATTCTTGTGACATTTAGTCATCTATCACTAGTTCTGTGTGTGTGTGTGAGAGAGAGAGAGAGAGAGAGAGAGAGAGAGAGAGAGAGAGAGAGAGAGAGAGAGAGAGAGAAAGGGAGTGAGAGAGTATATATCTCAGTGTCTGAATGCAGTATGTACAGATGTGTGTTCAGTATAAATATATATGAGCATGTTTATGACTGTGTGTGTGTATAAATACATGCCATACAGCTATATCACAAACACATCTATAATACACAAAAGCACAGCATGCATCAGAACCAGATAGACATATAAATATCACATCACAAATACATACATTCTATACACAAGATTTTTATATACACATACACACACCCACAGTTCATAAAATTTCACCACTGCCACACAAACATACAAACATTTCCACACATAAAAACATACCATATGTCAGAGACAGACACATACTTAAATATGTATCACACCACAAACACACTCCGACATACAAACACATCACTGTCTCACACACACACAGTAGAATCTGATATATGTAATACAGTGAGTTGGAAAACTTTGATTAATTCATATTATACTTACAATCAACAGACAAAAACTCTTAGTAGTAGGGTGTTTAATATTTAGATAAATAAGTAAAAACAAGTGCATGGGGTAGCTCTACTAAAATTAACTAACTGAAATTTTTGGAAAGTAAAGACAATACAGATGGGAGCAACTTTTGTTTTTAAACCCAATTATAAAAGTAACAAACATGTTTCAGTATTATTATAACTCCTCAGCATAGCACATTCTACTCAGTTGGCAAAACCTAGAGGTGATCAGTATATAATTGTCCTGGAAAAGACATTAAATGGCATTTGATGGTGTGGCTCCAGCTTAGGAGCACTGGAGTTAATCCTTAGTCACTACTATTTCCAGGTCTGCTCTGCCCCAGGGCGACTATCTAACCTATAACTAGGGCTCTATCAAGGAGATTAGTTATAAGACAAATAGCAGAAGATGGTCCCATGGATAACAAATACAGGTTTCAGAGGCAGGTTGGTCCCCAAGACATGTGTTACATAGACTCACTGAAATACAGAGAAGCCCTGATATCACATGAACTGGGCCTCCTGCTAAGGGTTAAGGACCTGTGCCTCAAGGATAAGTTAGGGAGAACAATAGATTAGTGGAGTAAACAGTCAGCAAACAGAAGGCAAAGGAAAACAGTAAACAATTCCTGTATCCTTCTCAAGAAAAACCAGGAATCTTTAGACTTTGGAACGGGCAGCCCATTATCACTGATACCTGTAGGTATAGCACATGGATTATGAGTATCAACAGTATGGTCGAGGGGAATATATTGGTTTCATATAGGTTATGTACTGAGTTGAGAAACTTACGATAGTCTTGCTAATTTCATTAGCAAGAATTAGAAATGAACAATACACATAAGACATACCTCTGTCTGTCTGTCTATCTCTCTGTTTGTCTGTCTGTATGTCTGTCTGTCTATCTCTCTGTCTCTCTCTCTATATATATATGGAATGTAGTGATGTTATGAATGTCAATGGAACTTCTTCCGCTCACTATATTACATATGTAATACTACCATATGTGTTATTTAGCATACACATCCTCCCCAGAGGTACTTTTCTCTCAGCCATATTGTGTGCACATACACACGTACTGACACAGACACACACACACACACGCACTCTCTCTCTTTCTCTTGACTGGTCATTTGGTTAGAAATAAAATTGTCACAGAATAGGAGGGCTGATTAGGTTTAGGGGTTGAAATGAGGTGGATAAGTGAGCACTAGCAAGGGCCGTTGAGAGTTATGGGGGGGGGGGGAAAGAGGGAGCATGCAGGAGATGTAGAATTCACACAAATACACAGAAAATATTGATATACAGACAAAACAGATGAGACACAGAAAAAAACTCATACATGATACACATGCATGTTTTAACAGAGAGAGAGAGGTGGGAAGAGAAAAAGAAATAAAATACATTTAGGAACAAATACATACTTACACAAGCTAACATAAACCGAGTGTGAATGGGAGAAAAAGACGAAGAGAGAAAGACAGAGAGAAAGAAAAATGGAGACAAAGGGAGGCGGAAATATAACAAACACACACTCAAAGAAGAGAGAGAGAGAGAGAGAGAGAGAGAGAGAGAGAGAGAGAGAGAGCCTGGGAGGGGCAGAATGAGACATATGAAAGAGAGAGAAGGGAGAAGAGGGAGACTGCAATAGAGAGAGAGAGAGAGAGATCCTGGGGGTGGCAAAGAGAAAGAGACAGATAGAAAAGGGAAGAGAGAAGGAAAGGAAACGACTCACTCCACCTCCATCATAAGAAGTGCTGGGGTGGACGCGGTGGTGGGGGGAAAACCCCCCTGTATGTAAATATTTTCAGTATTGGGTGTCCTTACAGGGCAAACATCCAGAGGGTGCTGGTGGTAGAGTTTGTGTTAAAAGTGGATGGAGGGAGAGGTGGGAGAAAGGGAGTAGCTAGGAAGTATGAACAGCAGACACATCATGTCTACACACTCACACTGCTGACTTGCGGGGATTGAACTTGGTGTCTGCTACAGGTTTTACTGGCTTCACCCGGCCACCATCTTCGACCTGTATGCACAGCATACATTGTTCTGTGCCATCAGGTGCTACCCAGAATAGTACAAAGAGGAAGGAGTTCAAAACATCCCATTTCCTTTGTAGAATTGTGGAAGGGGTTATGGTAGCCCCCCCCCCCCCAAATGATGTTATAAATGAAGGTGAATGGTGGGGGACGTAGGCAGCTGGAGCACTGCATAATTGATGAGTGTTTCATTGGCTCACCTTACTGAGCCCAAAGAGCAAAACATTGGCAATGCTCACTAATTCATTATTAATTCTAAGTTACATGGAGGGAGGGAGGAAATGTTAGTTGACAGCTGTAGGTAGCAGGAGCACTGCATAATAGATGAGTGTTTCATTGGCTTGCACTGTTAAGTTCAACTGGAATAAATAAATGATGCAACAATAGTATGAATGTTAAACACATTGGTGTTCCACTCTTATCTATAAAAGGGAATCTAACAGGGTCACTATGTGAAAACACCTAAAAAAACTTCTGTTAACTGTTCTTACATTAAAAAGTTAAGATTAATATCATAATAGGGCAGTGGATTAGCAGAATCAGTGCCTAGCTTCCTCTCTCTGAGCCTCATGTTCAAATCCAGACTTTGTCTTTCATATATTTGGGGTTCTTGTTGGATAACATCAAACAGACGTAGGTCAATTTTACCATTTATTCTTGAAGGGTGGGGGATAAAAAATTACCAATCCATGGTAGTGGGTTGACAGAACTATAAGATAATTGGATTAGATGCCTTGTAATATTTGGGATCTTTTTGGATTGACGGGCAACATTTTTCATTAATGTTTTATGTAGTGTTTTTGGTACCGAAACACTTTCAAACTTCATATACTTGTATATTTTGTATTATAGAACAGATAAAAAATTTTGTATTCGAAGTTATTTCATGTAAAAAGTTGTCGTATTTTGGTAATTTCAACCAATCACTGACGTCTATTGAGGTGAAAACAATTAATGGCGTGGAATGTAAACAACGGTGTCAGGGGATCTTTTCCCTTGAATAAAATTAGTGCCGTTGTTTGTCAACAAAAACTATCCGTTGTCAACAACAACTATCAGCGGTATATATTTCGTTTGTCACTGTTATTTATGACATTGTTCGTGCGTTTGTACTGGTTTTAGCTTTAGGGTTTTAGGGTTAGGGTTCGGGTTTTAGAGTTAGGGTTAGTTTCAGGATTACGGTTAAGGTTATGATCATTTTTGCCATAACCTTAACCCTAACCCTAAAACCCTATAACTCATAACCATAACCCTAACCCTAACCCGAACCCTAACTCTAAAACCCGAACCCTAACCCTGAAACCCTAAACCCTTACTAGGGAATAATGATATAATTAAACAGGGAATAACACTCTTAACACCGGTAAAAATTATTGTTTATAAAAAGAGCAGTAACTGTATTCAGCTGAATAGACGTCAGTGATTGGTTGAAATTACAGAAATACGACAACTTTAACATGAAATAACTTATTAAGAAGTAATTTTTGTTAAGAAGGCTAAGAGAAAAAGATGTTTTATATGACACATTCTACCAGTATCCCAAGTTTGAAAGTGTTTCGTTAAGAAAGCAAGTGTTGCCCGTCAAACCAAAAAGATCCAATATTTGTTCTGGCTCTTTGTATTCTGAATTCAAATCCTGCAATGGGCACTTGGGTGGTAGAGTTAATCTGTCACCTGGTTTAAAACCATCACCTTGTACATTGGGTGCCCTTAGTCCACTACATTGCAAGCATTTAGGTCAGGGCTTCGATTTGAGGATACTTTCTCCTCTTCCACCTGCTAATCTCAGAAGCTCTGTGAAGGGTCACAGGCACTACCTCCCCGCCTGACTAAAAGATAGAAATATGGCATTTTGACTGGATGATCCTGTTTTTTTTTAGGGGTATCTAGCATGACATTTTCTAATGTATCTTCTTGTATTTAAGATTTTGGAGAATGATTTAAGATCTGACTGCTATTTCTAGCAGGTTGAGTGACCACATAGACAGGTCTTAAGTTTAGTTCAGCAAACTATGTCTGCTTCTAGCAATCTATGACCCTTGCCAATAGGACAAATCCCTACAACTACTACTATTACTACTACTACTACTACTACTACTGCTACTGCTGCTGCTGCTATGGTGAAGACCAGGCAGAATCATTAGCATGCTAGGTAAAATGCTTAATAGCATTTCATCTCTTTTTATGTTCTGAGTTCAAATTCTACTGAGGTTGATTTTGTCTTTCATCCTTTCGGGGTTGATTAAATAAGTACCAGTTATGCACTGGGGATCTATGTAATTGACTATCGCTCCTCCAAAAAAAATTTCAAGTGTTGTGCCTATAGTAGAAAGGATTATTATTATTATTAGTTTTGCATTTTCCCAAGGGAGTCTCTGCATAGTTGCTCAAACTGCTAGAAGTAGCATCCAGTTTTCAAGAAAAAAGGGTACACTAGATGATTTAGTTCTAGAAACTTTTAAAAAGACAGGATTACCATGGTTGGAATGTCGCTCATCATAGGTTTGCTTAATCAACAACAATATACAATTTTCCTAGCTTACATAAGCGGGATTATTTGTTAGAGCAATTGTTTTTGCAGCTGTACGGATCTCCCCAGAACTAGCCCACTTCAAATGTGAAAAAGGATTGGCACTTACTTTGGTTCAGTAGTACAAATTGGAGCAAACAGAATTAGAAACTTTATTCAGAAACACAACACAGTAAAAAGATTTGAAATTATAACTATATATGGTCAGTACTCCAGTACTTTAATTGAGGTTATTGTATCCTTACCTTGTATGTTATGCATTGTTATTTAGCACCAGACCATTCTTGTTTTGAAATATAACAATTGTTATTAAAACTGGGGATGACAAAGAATTTAATGTATTTGTAAAATATAAAAAAAAAAGAAAAAAGAAAGTGATAAAATGAATTTCAAATTCTCTTGTCCATAAATCTGTTTCTCTCATCATACTTTGCCCTTTGTCATCACTCTCTGTCTCTCCTATTCTCCTTTGAGTTGGCGGGGGTTGTCTTCTGAGTAACAAGATGACCTTGCTAGTACTGGTGGCATGGAAAAAGCAGCACCCAATACACACCATAAAGTGGTTAGCATTAGGAAGGGCATTCAGCTGTAAAAAACTATCTCCAAACTAAAAAAAAACTGGAGCACGATGCAGTCCTGCAATTTGTTGGATCATTTTGAATCATCCAACTCATGCCAGTACAGAAAGTAGACATAAAATGATAATGATGGTGATGACAATGATGATGATAAACAGAAATTAATGATATCATGATTATGTGTGAATTAGATATTGAGCGTGGCCGTTGCCAGTACCGCCTGACTGGCTCCCGTAGGATTTTCGAGCGAGATCGTTGCCAGTGCCCCTGGACTGGCTTGTGCGGGTGGCACATAAAAGACACCATTTCGAGCGTGGCCGTTTTCGTGCGGGTGACACGTAAAAGCACCCACTACACTCTCTGAGTGGTTGGCGTTAGGAAGGGCATCCAGCTGTAGAAACTCTGCCAAATCAGACTGGAGCCTGGTGTTGCCATCCGGTTTCACCAGTCCTCAGTCAAATCGTCCAACCCATGCTAGCATGGAAAGCGGACGTTAAACGATGATGATGATAGTTTCTCTGAAGCAGTGTTTTAAGGCCCAATGCCCTTCCTGTTACCTCTTATGCATGCAAAAAATGGTTACTTATTTTAAAACCAGGATACACACAATAAATATTATAATATAATGAAATTATTGTGTATAGTGCTCATGTGCACTACAACAATAAAGAAATGAATTGATAATGAATTGTATTTCACTGAACAAAAAATAAAATGAAACTTCTTATATAAACACTCACTCATTTACGTGAAGTTGTTCCTAAGGTCAAATTTCTTATTGAATGAGTTTGTTAAACTCTCCAAGGATGAAGAGAATCTTGGTCACACTACTTCTCACAGTTTTCTCTTATGTATGATGCTCCAGATAAATATTATATCTGGAACGCTATACTGCATAGTAACCAAACAGTGTAGCATGTGTAAACATGTCTGATGTATCAAAACATATTTACTTCAGGTTGTTGTTATGTTGTGTGTAGTCCAACATAAGCCTTAACCCAGCCATGATCAACTTGTCTTATACAACAGGGGTTTTCAAACTGTGGTCCGTGGACAGCAAATACTTTTTATGGGCAATTTGATTTTATATATGTTTTTTAATCGAAATCTTTTAATTGACAATAAACCTATTTTGTTAAATACTGTTAAATAAATAAATGTAAAAATATATGTTATTTTAAGCAAATATTTATGTATAAATTTCATAAGCATTTATAAGGGGGTCCCTAAGGTAAAGCCTAAAATATAAAGGGGTCCGCAAGTCAAAAAGTTTGAAAACCCCTGTTATAGAATATATCTAGGACTACATCATCTAATGTGTTTCTTCTTTCTTTTAAGCATTAGAGTGTAATTTAAAAAAAAGATTAGGCTGTTATTTCTAGAAGGTGAAGCAGTCAGGTAGATGCTGGTAGTGTCATTGTTGTTTCACCCCAGGTCAACCCTGATATTCATCAGACCTATGATCAAAAGCAGTCCAGCTGTGACCATCTTACTTTTTAATGAGTATGTTGGACTACATTATCTAATGTAGGTAAATTTAAGATAAAAGTATATAATGTGGCTTTTATTTCTATCAAGTCAAGCAGCCATGTAGAGACTCTCTCACAAGTAATTGTACAGTTCGTTAATACTAGATAAGTATTAGTTAAGTGGAGGCGCAATGGCCCAGTGGTTAGGGCAGCGGACTCGCAGTCATAGGATCGCAGTTTTGATTCCCAGACCAGGCGTCGTGAGTGTTTATTGAGCGAAAACACCTAAAGTTCCACGAGGCTCCGGCAGGGGATTGTGGCGAACCCTGTTGTATTCTTTCACCACAACTTTCTCTCACTCTTACTTCCTGTTTTTGTTGTGCCTGTAATTCAAAGGGTCAGCCTTGTCACACTGTGTCACGCTGAATATCCCCGAGAACTACGTTAAGGGTACACGTGTCTGTGGAGTGCTCAGCCACTTGCACGTTAATTTCACGAGCAGGCTGTTCCATTGATCGGATCAACTGGAACACTTGACGTCGTAAGCGACAGAGTGCCAACAACAATAACAAATTAGTTAAGTAGACCTACAAGTAAACATGTTCCATCCCATCTTTTATTGAGACAAAATGCTTAGTGGCATTTCATCTGTCTGACTTCAAACTCTGCTGGGGAAATCTACCTTTTATTCTTTCAGGATCAATAAAATAAGTACCAGTTGTGCATTGGGGTCGATGTAATCAACCAGCTCCTCACCCAAATTTCAGGAACTGTGCCCATAGAAGAAAGGATCATTATTATTATTACATTATTTGTAGTAGTAGTAGTAGTAGTAGTAGTAGTAGTAAAAGAGCAGTGGATAGCAGAACTATTAGAATATTAAATAAAATACCATGCAGCATTTCTTCTGGCACTTTATGTTTACAGTTCAAATTGCTGAGATAAATTTTGCCTTTCAACCCTTCAATATCAATAAGATAAAGTACTGATCAAGTACTGGGGGTCAATGTAATTGACTAATCCCTCTCCACAAATTTCTGACCTTGAGTTTATGTTAGAAACAGTTGATATTATTACCATTCCACAAGAAAGTGAAATATGTTTTCCTATATATTTTAAATATCTGTTTAAACCCCTTGTGATTCAATATACAAGATGTCACTAGTTATCCACAGATATTTTTTTCTGTATATCTTTCAAATTTAGAGATTTAAGGCTGTTTCCATTCATCTTCAGTTATCTTATTTTTTACATCCCTACATACAAGCCAGAGAATTTAGAACATCTCCTTTAGTATTTATTCAGTGAACAGAAAGAGCAAACTTGTAAATATCAACTAATTCCCAAAGAGCTCTTAAAGACTTCATGAGATTAAGGTCTAACTCAATTGATGTTTCCAGATTATTTGCTACATATTCTTCCAGCAGATAAGTGGAGAGGTGATGTGGGCCAAAGTATTTTGCCCAGAAGCCTAACAAAATACCTGTAGCTGGTTTGAACTCACAGCCTAAGGTCAGGTAGTTGAGTACCCATTTACTATAGTATTTCAACTCTATTTGCTGAGCGCTTAGTTAATGTCATCCAATGAATACAGTAACAAGATATATTGATGTGGAATTCATTTTCGAAAAGAATGAGATAGAAAAGTGGTGTGGCTGTGTGGTAAGAAGCTTGCTTCGAAATACATGGTTCTGGGTTCAGTTCCACTGCATGATAGCTTAGGCAAGTGTCTTTTATTATATAGCCTTGGGTTGACTAGAGCCTTGTGAGTGGATCTGGTAGACAGAAACTCAAAGAAACCCAGTATGTGGATGTGTATATATGGTGGCTGTCTACTCCTTATGCAGAGTCTGACCACCTCCTGTTACCTACACCGTAGATCCATCATAGCATCTGGTGTGGCTTTTTAAAACCAGACAATGTGTTGAAAAGACACCCACATAGTTTGCATATCCAATTTGGACCACCAAGAGTTGCAGTTAAGTTCTGATCTTTGTGGATCTTAAAATGTCTTTTGAGGCCTCCGTTAGATTTGCAGACCTTATGGCATTGAAAGATGTGCACAGATATAAAGGCAGAATAGTTGGTGGAGGTTCGTTATATATAAATGTGTGTGTGTTTGTCTCCCATCACTGCTTGACAACCAGTGTTGGTGTGTTTACATCCCTGTAACTTAGTGGTTCAGCAGAAGTGATCAATAGAATAAGTATCAGGCTTAAAAATAGTACTGGGGTCAATTCATCTGACTAAAAATTCTTGAAGCATGGCTGTAGTCTAATGACTGAAACAAGTAAAATGATAAAAGATAGATGGTCTTCAGTTAGTTCAAAACCCATGCAGGTATTATTTCAACCTGTATTTGGAATAGGGCACTTAGTTCTACATTACCTTAGTTCACTTCGCTATCAAGAATATCCTGGTTCAATTTCCATTACAGTTCCTTACCTTATTCTACAAATGGTTTTGGAAATGTCATGAACATCACAACTCTGTTTCCCCCACACCACCAAAATCAATAAGGGTTTCATTACTCAGATGATGGATACCCTGGTGACAAATGTTGCAGCTCTTCACCTTGATTCCATTTATATCATTGTCACCAGTGTAGTGAGATAATTATTACTTTGATAGATACATATTGGACATTCAGGCATATGTGATTGTGTGCATGTATGTGTGTCAGAGAGAGAATATCGCCAGCAGATATATAAGACAGTTTTGCCATTTGTGAAAAAGAGAGAGAAAGAGAGAGAGAAAGAGAGAGAGAGAGAGAGAGAGAGAGAGAGAGAGAGAGAGAGAGAGAGAGAGAGACTATAGCCTGTTATGATGACAGACAGTCAGAAAGAGAAGGATGGAGAGGGAGGGGGAGAGGGGGAGGGGGAGGGGGAGGAGTCAGTCAGACAGAGGCAGAAAGAAAGAGACAATAAAGGCCTCAATAAAAATAACTTGTAGTCAACACTATCTCAACTTAGTACTATGATAGAGCTGGCTAGAATGCTGATAATGTTAAATGATGCTTTTATTGATGTTATTGTTGCTGATACTACAGTTCATGTTGCCATTGTTACTGGTGCTTTAATTCATAGCTAGAGCTCTCTAAAACTATATTGTCATCATCAGAAGTACAAAAAAAAGGTCATCAAAATTCTTTACAAAGAAAGTCCTTATAATTAGGAGGGCAAAATCAGTAAAAGGTTAAACCAGTGTTTTACCATTTTTTACCTTTGGAGCCCTTTGATTACTATTTTATTTGGATGGACCCTCCTAGCCACTGGATGTTAAAAAAATCCTATTATATTTTTATAATATTAGGAATTGTATAAAAATAATTATTAAAATACTTTGTGTATTGTGGAAGTATAACCAATTTATTGCAGATAAATTTTAACAACAAAATCTTACATGGACCCCCAAGGGCCATATGAACTTTGGTTGAGAACCACTGGGCTTAAACAGTATCGATTTACATTTCAGGGTTGATAAAATAAGTACCAGTTGAACACTGAGGCATACCGCAACACCAACACTGCTGGCCTTTAACCAAAATTTGAAAGACCTATTATCATTATTATTATTATTATTATTGAGCAACCCCTACCCTCAAAACTGCTGGCCTTGTGTCCAAAAAAAATATGAAGAAATCAAATATCATCACTTTTTTGAGAGCAGTGAAATGACATAACTGTTGGAGCACTGGAAATATGCTTTGAAGTATTTCTCTCAGCTATTTAAGTTTTAAGTTCAAACCCTGCTGAAGTCAACTTTGCTTCAAGGGCAATAAGATAAAGTACTGGGATTGATGAAACCGATCTGTCTCAACACTCAAAACCACTGGTCTAGTGCCTAAGTTTGAAACAATTGCCCCCTGACTGGCTCCCATGCTGGTGGCATGTAAAAAGCACCCACTACACTCTTGGAATGGCTGGTGTTAGGAAGGGCAGCCTGGCTTGCCAGTCCTCAGTCAAACCATCCAACTCATTCTAGCATGGAAAGTGGACATTAAACAATGATGATGATAATAATGGAAGTGGTGAGCTGGTAGAATCATTAGCACGTCATACAAAATGCTTAGTGATATTTCATCTGTCTTAACATTCTGAGCACTTAAATTCCTCCTATCTTGACTTTACCTTTCATCCTTTCAAGGTCGATAAATAAAGTACCAGTGAAATACTGGGGTTGATGTAATCAACTAATCCCTTCCCACCAAATTTTAGGCCTTGTGCCTTTAGTAGAAAGGATTATTATTATTATTAAGCTGTTAGAAATGTTACTGTACTGGACAAAATGCTTAGAGGCATTTCATTGTCCTTTATGTTTAGAGTTCAAATTCCACTGAAATCCACCCTTTGCCTTTCATCGTTTTGGGGTTGATAAAACAAGTGCCAGTTGAGCCCTGGAGTTGATGTAATCGATTTACCTCCCTCCCTGAAATTGTTGGTCTTGTGCCAAAATTTGAAACCATCATCCTCATTATTACTATTAAGGCAGTGAGCTGGCAGAATTGTTAGGGTTCTGAGTTCAAATTCCGCCAAGGTCGACTTTGCCTTTCATCCTTTTAGGGTCGATAAATTAAGTACCAGTTGAGTACTGGGGTTGATGTAACCAACTATCCCCCTCCCCCAAATTTCAGGCCCTGTGTCTATAGTAGAAAGGATTATTATTATTATTATTATTATTAGGTCAGCAAGCTGGCAGAATTGTTAGCATGCCAGGCGAAATGCTTAGCAGTATTTCGTCTGCCACTACATTCTGAGTTCAAATTCCACTGAGGTTGATTTTGCCTTTCATCCTTTCAGTATCGATTAATTAAGTACCAGGTTGAACACTAGATGTAATTAACACGTCCCCTCCCCCAAAATGGCTACCCATGTGGCAAAATTTGAAACCATTATTATTATTATTGAGTGGGAGAGCAGTGCATGCCATCAAAGTGAGAATATGTCCAATTTGCCTATCATGCCATCAAAGTGAGAATATGTCCAATTTGCCTATCATGACTACCTGCCTTATAAGGGTAC
This sequence comes from Octopus bimaculoides, assembly GCF_046866305.1. Taxonomy (NCBI): domain Eukaryota; kingdom Metazoa; phylum Mollusca; class Cephalopoda; order Octopoda; family Octopodidae; genus Octopus; species Octopus bimaculoides. The sequence continues at coordinate 21,844,208 of NC_142933.1, forward strand.
ACCAGGCACATGCATCACAACCATATATGCGCGACATGGTGATCTCATATCAAAATAAACAGTGCATGAGCTTGCAGGTGGGGCCCAGTCAGAATTGTCTTCAGGTTGAGTAGCCCATCCCACTCAAAAGGTCCCTGGATGAGGGTGGTTTAAGGATGATGAAGAAAACACCCATGTTTCCAAAGGTGAATTATCCAAACCCCAAAGAATTCCTCTCAACACATGGCTACGATGCTCCCCCACTACTTCTGCTTGTGATCAGAAATGCACATATCGTCAGCCACTAAGGGACATGCCCAACTGGTTATGGTCAAGCATCTGACAAGCAAATCTATGGTACTGAGCAAAGTATTTACCGCAACCCATTTTTTTCACCAAGGCAAAACATGTACATGTTAATACTTCCAATCAGTTAAGATTAGAAGCCATAAGAACCACTGCCTGGTACTGCATCATCATCATCTTCATCATCATTATTAACATCATCACCTCCCCCTAAAAAACTAGTGGCCTTTTGCCAAAATTTATGATTCTTCTTTTTCTTATAATAAATTCCTCTAACTAGTGGCAGAAATGGTACAGCACCAGACTAAATGCCTTACAGTATTCAGATTCTTTTCCATATCTTATTAAAAACATGTATCAACATCATTCTTTACAACACCACCATAACTTATACTATTACCACCAACACCTAATACTACTACAACAACCACTAACATCATCAATACCATTTCCATAATCATCACCACTACCACCATCACAGTACTATTGCTATAACCACTACAACCACCATCACTACTACTACTACTACTGCTGCAGTAAGTAGACTGTATTCCATATCAAACCTAATCACTTTGATGTCTCATGTCAGTGAGTTCAAATACTACCATGGCGAACTTCAGCTTTTTTCCCTTCAGGGTTATGTTGTGTGTGTGTGTGTGTTTGTTTCATGTGTAGCGAGGCACGTAGCTCAATGACCGGAAGCATTATTATTTCCTGGACACCATCAAAGCTGGCTTTGTGCCTAACTCTAAAGTAACTAACAACATGGTTTATTTATTGTAATCATCATCATCAAAGTTGTTACTACTGGTAATCACAGATGCTTAAAACAAAGATAAGGCGAATTAAAGAAACGCCACCTGACAATGTATGTAGGTGTGGGTAAATAAACACTTCACACACATACTTTTGTATCTAACCCTTGAGGACAATCAATCATGTTGTTGTTTAACTCCAGGTCAGCCCTTATGGAGGCATTGCTGCAGTTATCTTCCCATTCATATTCTGATGTAGTATATCTAGGACTACATTGTCCAATGTATCCTTTTTGTGTTTTCTTTTTTTTTTTTTTAAATTTGATAACATGTAAATTAAAGGATATTCGACAGTTATTTCTAGCCAGTTGAATCACTACATAAAAGCTTCTGCTCTATTTGTAGTCATCATCATCATCATCATCATCATCGTTTAACATCCGCTTTCCATGCTAGCATGGGTTGGACGATTTGACTGAGGACTGGCGAACCAGATGGCTGGACCAGGCTCCAATCTGATTTGGCAGAGTTTCTACAGCTGGATGCCCTTCCTAACACCAACCACTCCGAGAGTGTAGTCAGTGGTAGAGTATAAATATGTGGGTACATGGAGTTACACACTGGGTTGTTGTGAAGGGTGTAATGCAAATCATTCATCGTTTTGTTTAATTTTAGATACGAGTCAAGAGAGAAGAGGTAATGCTTATTATTGTTTTAATGTCCAGTTTTCCACGCTTGCATGGATAGGACAGAATTTGTTGAGGCAGATATTCTATGGCCAGGTGATCTTCCTTCCTATTGCCAATCTACCAGTTTCAAAGTAAAGTAATAAATATTTCCCCAAGGCTGGACATGCTTTCATAGAAGACTGGAAATGAATGGCACTACTTATAAGATAGTGACACTCATTTAAAACAATTGTTTTATGTTCAGACAAGGAAATACACATGTGCACATACACACACACATTCATGCATGCACACACACACACACACACACACACACACACACACACACACACACACACACACACACACACACAGAGGCATGACTGTGTGATAAGAAACTTGCTTCCCAACCACATGGTTCCAGATTCAGTCCCATTGCGTGGCATTTTGGGCTAGTGTCTTCAACTATAGCCTTGGGCTGACAAAAGCCTAGTGAGTAGATCTCGTAGACGGAAATTGAAAAAACCTGTTGTTTATATGTATGTCTGTGTGTGTGTGAGTGTATATGTCTCCCTTGTCTTGACATTGGCATGACAGTTGTAAAACGATTGTCACTATCATACAAGCAACATCAATAAAGCACCCACTACACTCTCTGAGTGGTTGGCATTAGGAAGGGCATCCAGCTGTAGAAACTCTGCCAAATTAGATTGGAGCCTGGTGTTGCCATCCGGTTTCACCAGTCCTCAGTCAAATCGTCCAACCCATGCTAGCATGGAAAGCGGACATTAAACGATGATGATGATGATGATGATCCTGTAAGAACATATCTGGCCATAGGAAAATATTATCTTACTTGAGAACAGGTGACAATTGACGACAGGATAGATATCTGGGCACAGAAAATTTACCTCAATAAACTCCTGATCCATGCAGGTATGAAAATGTGGACATTAAAACAATGATGATGATATAATAAGCTTCTTTTAGTTTCCATCTACCAAGTTTACTCACAGAAGTTATAGTCTTCACAAACCAATGAGATGGCATGATAAATGCAGGAAAGAATCACTTGTATCTTCCATCAGGCTCTAAGGCATTAAGAAAGGTGAGAGTTGTATTTCTCCAAAGGACAAGTCACTAGCCAATGGCAGGGAACATTCTCAGATGATGTGATACAGCTGACGGCTGGACGAACTGCAGCAGTAAGCATTTGCCCCAACAACAAAAGACCTGCAGTGAATATGAACTCATGACCAGATGAGCTGGTGTAATATGACTTTATTCAACCACAAGTACATGGTGGGTGACCTCACAAGTCACCCAGTACACTCTGGTGTAAGGAGGGGCATCCAGCTATAGAAACCATGCCAGAGCAGACATCAGAGCTTGGCACAGCCCTCTGTTTCATCAGTTCATGTAGAACCATCCAACCCATACCAGTATAGAAAAAGGAAAGTTAAATGACGATAATATATATATATATACAGATATATATAAAATGATTTCAAATTTTGCTACAAGGCCAGGAATTTCGGAAGAGTGGAGTAAGTTGATTGCATCGTCCTCCAGTGCTCTACTGGTACTTATTTTAAGGGATGAAAGGCAAAGTTGATCTCAGTGGAATCTGAACTCAGAACATTAAGATAGGTGAAATGCCTCTAAGTATTTTTGCTCAGTGTGCTTAATGATTCTGCCAGCTTGCTACCATAATAATAACAAATGAGTCAATAGTGGAGTCTATTTAGACTCTGAGACAGGAGTAAGCAATATGGAATTTTCTGTTTGATTGACACTTAAAGTTTCCATGGGAGACATTTTCCTTCAGACAATTTCAGATAGCTGCAGGTTGTGTGAGTGCTTCTTAAGTGAACACTTGGATTATCTAATCCCTCCTTGCTTTAAATATACATATATATATGTATGTATGTGTATATATCTATGTGTGTGTGTGTGTGTGTGTGTGTGTGTGTGTGTGTGTGTGTGTGTGTGTGTGTGTGTGTGTGTGTGTGTGTGTGTGTGTATATATATATATACAAACATACACACACACTTACACAGACATACACTTTTGGCAGTAACTAACTTCAGAGAGTTGGATCTAGCCTCATGGGATTAAAACAGATGAAAGATAAATCTCCCTTGGATATAGTAACTTTCTCAAGTCATCTGATACCTACTATATGTGAGAGTTAGGATATGGTCCAATGTTAAATATTAGCCAATGTTGAGTATATAACATTACCTATGTTGTGAAAAACCTTGTATGGAAAAAGAGTGGATTTCAGACAGACCTTGTAAGTGAAATTTGTCACACAAAAACTGTACAGAAGACCATCATATATACTATCATCATCATCATTTCTTTTTACATCCACTTTTCCATGCTCATACAAACACACACATTTATATACATACACATATATATACTTGTATATATATATACACACACTTGTATAAATGAGTGTGCTTGTGCCCAAGCTTTTTGAATGTGTTTACACAATGACACATGAATATACAAAGGAATTGCTGTGTGGTGAAGAAGTTTGCTTCCCAACCATGTGGTTTGGGGTTCAGTTCCACTGCATGCTACCCCAGGCAAGTGTGTTCTAGTGTGATATCTTTCATAGTGGATCTTTATTGTCTTGTATGTATTCATCATCATCATCACACCATGGCTGTAAGAAGTTTGCTTTCCAACCATATGGTTCTGGGCTCAGTCACACAACATGGCACTTGAGCAAGTGTCTTCTGAGTGGATTTGGTAGATGGAAACTGACTGAAGTATGCTGTGTGTGTATACATATGCGCGCGCGCGCGTTTCCTTGTCCTGACATTGAGTGATAGTTGTAAAATGCTTGTCACTGTCATACAAGCAGTGTCATTTATTGACAATATTCTGCCTAAACACGTCAATGAAGAAATACTACCACGCATCTGAACAAGTGAGGGTTGGCGCCAGGAAGGGCATCCGGGCGTTGAAAATCTGCCTCCGTTTTGAAATAGATCCGCCTCAACTCCGTTCGGGAAAGTGGACGTTAAAACGATGATGATGATGATGATGACATTTATATATTTATGTTATTATGTGTGTGCGATTATTTAAAATGGTATGTAGAATTTTTTTTTAGTGTTATTGTTTTAAGAAAAACTTTTGTCGCAGCTCTGAAGTATTAGTACACATTTATTGCTTTATGAGTTGCACTCCGATTAATGTGAATTAAGGTGTACTCTGTTAAATTCAGATACGAGTGTGAAGGCATGTATATCCGTGTGCATTGGTGAACATTTGTTTACAAATGAGGGAAAAAGTATCCAATACATAAAGTAGTGTGTATGTGTAACGAAAAGGGTGCCGATCCTCAATGTATTGAGAAATTAAAGATGGAGAAAAAAAAAACGCGAGTATACATTGCATATTACAAAGAAAGTACACTTTTATAGGCAGCATATATTATATTTACGTACACACAAGAGACCCATATAGTCTTCAGAAAGATTATAAAGATCCAGTTGAATCAATACGAGATATCAACATACAACGAAGAAAAGGGTAGGAATGAAAACAAAGAACAGTATGACATAGGATATCAAATGGAGTATTCCATAATATTATTACACCTGCATACATACACACTGTGTGCGTGCAATTGTCTAAAAATCCACAAAGCGAAAAACAAAAAACACTCAAATTGGTTAATGGAGTTGGTATATCATTATTATTGTCGGGATTACCTCAATCAACCACAGCATGAAACCAATACTAAGTGTATACACACACACACACAAAAGAAAGGGAGTGCGAGAGAGCACAATAAAGAGCGGATCACAATTATCAGAGAACACACCATGCTGCATAAAACATCCCCCCACCATTATATATATATATATATATATAATTGAAACAAGAATAGACTCAATGAATCAAACAATACACTACTATAATTACATTATAACAAAGCTTGGGGGCCTAAATTCACAGCGTTACTAAAATACATATGGGTATATGTCCGTATATGCATTTATATATAATACATAACAGGAATGCTAAGTAAAGATGCACATCAGACATCATACCACTTCACACAACGTATCCAAAACACTATATACAAAACAATAATAACCACATCACATATCCACAGAGACCACACTGCAAAATATATCACGAGCCGAAGAAGAATCCTCTACGCGATAAATCAAAATTCTGGAAATAGTTGCCAAATCTCCTTTGATTAACACGCTCGTGTACTAAAATGGAAGGGCATGTTGGATAATCTATTCCTAGATTTCTGGATAAACAAAAAGACTAGATGGGCAGAACTGGAACATCTTTCACTATAGGCCTGCTCGATCAAGGCTGACCTGGAGTTAAACAACAACAGAAAATATCATACATTAACACATACAAAATAGAAAACAATAGAATTGTTCTATGTTATATATAATTTATATAAAACAAAAAACAACACAATAAATCATCCAATTCATTCAAAACAAAATATGCCATAATATTGACAGACACGAAATACACAGCAAATGAACTGGCATATGTACAACTCAACCCATCAGAAATCACACTTCTTCATAGAACTATACACAACAGATCACACATTACTTAACAACAAAATAAATCACACTACTTCACAACACAACACACCATTTCATAACACAATACACAATAGCTCACACACTTTTTCACATCACTCTACGCCATAACATACCACAGATACACTACTTCGCAACATAATGCACTATACCATAATACAACCAAAGAGAATCGCTATTTTACAACCTAACACTACAGACTTACATCGTAACACACCACACAATGCTTATAGATTACACTGCTACATAACAGAATGCAATACAACACACACAACATGACAGATTTCACAACATATACAAAAAAAGCAGAAAGACCCTCAACAACTCTAAACATTTCCCCCATCATGAACAGCAAAAATGAAGAGAAAGATTTTTTCAATGAATGAGCCTCGACAATATGTAGCAGTTTCTTTCTTGTCCAACGAAAGATAAAAGCAAGTCATAAATAAACGAAAGGTTTCCAAACCTCTCCCAGGACAGGGAGAAGCTCTTTTATTTAGCTTCCATCCTTCATCTTTTTTTTTTTTTACTTTAACGAACTGAAACCGCCTTTCTTGTGATGCTGTAGTTTTTTCTTTTCTTTCTGACTTTAATAAATCTAAAAGAAAAAAAAATCTGTCAATATTTACCTGAGTCAATCAACGTCTCACTGTTCTTACGTTGCTTGTTTAATCCTCCAAACTGGAGGAGCAAAGATGTCCTAGGAACAACGACTTTAAACGTCCTGGTAACAAAGTATGTTTACTAAAATCCTCGGCCATCTCTCTCTTTCTAATAATACTTCCTTTCTCTCCCTCTCAATACATGAGTAAATTTCGTTTCTCTTCACTCACTCTCTAAAAGATTCTACATATTTTCCTTACTTTCACTCATCTCCTAAACATATTCTCTCAAGTTCCTTATCGTCTGTTTTTGTCAGTTTCACCATGCTACTCTCTCTCTATTTGTTTATACTCCTTTTCACTGCTATCTTTCTTTCGCATCTAATCCCCCTCACTCATCAGCAATGTTTGTAACGGTGGCTTTCACTCATACTACTCCCTTTTTCTCTTTTTCGCGATATTTCACACATACACCTCCTTTATTTTCCTTTTCATAGAAATATAATTTTTTTCTATATCCTCTTTACCTTTTATTTTCATATCATTGTGGGCGTGGATGAGGTGGGGAGGTCTTTTCATCTATATTTTGTGTATGTTTATCTCTCTCTCTCTCACTCCCTCTATTTATATCTGTTTCTCTTTTACATCACTCGACCAGCTTAGCCATACTTTCGTAATTACCCATTTATTTTATTTAATCCATCATTCATATATTTGTTTATTTCCTATTCCAGAAAGAGTATCACCGGAATTCAACGAAAGTATACGAGTGTTACCGGAAAAAGCAGAAGAAAAACTACCTAAAAACCTGCCGAACGGTCAACTTTGCAAAGAGTTACCTCCCTTCCCAAGTCGTCTGCGGTGCGTCAAAATGGTAGAACACGTTGGCAGTTTACATAGGCATCACCACCCTCACCAATTTATTACCGGCAATAACGTGAGTAAAAATGAATACTGGCGATTTTCGTATCAAATTCTAGTGCAGATTATTTCTGACACTTTCATAACACACAAATATGTTGTGTTCTGTTAGAATTGCAGATTTGAAGTTATGCTCTAATGTCGTTTTTAACCCTACTCCTACCGACACTCACTTTGTCCATGTAGTACTGTCCTGGCTCTTTCTCTTTCCGTCTGCATATGTAAATAATAATTTCCTTAAAAGAAAAGTCTTTCTTTGAGTAAACAAGAAGTTTGTGTTGTTAAAAAAAAAATTGCGGTTATAGTTTATTGAATGGAACACTGGAACTTTTAATCGAACCATGGAAGAATAAAGAAGCAGCGCTAAACCCTGGTATAACTGGTAGAACCCTGGTAGAACCTTGGAGACAATCTGAATCACTCTCCATGTGACTATGTAAATAATATCGATTTCCTTGCCTGAGAATTAATACGATTTTGTAGTAGGATAATGTATGAGCAATCGAGTCGACTCATGTTCTAACTGGTACTTAATATCGATTCGGACTGAGTTACTTTGATCTCGGACATTGAACATCATTCACCAAGACCCTTTGCCGTCTGCACAAACTTTACCATTCTGGCATAGCAGTGAAGTTGACAGGGAACCTCTATACGGTTACTCGACTTGCTAAAAGTAACAGCTAAATGTGTTCTTGTCCGGAAAAAAAAAATGGACACGGTCTTTGATCATAAGTTTGCTTCATCAGGACTGATCTGGAACTCAACAATAACTTCATCGTTCTATTGAATGCAAATATTCGATTCTTGCTCACGTAAGCGTAGAACCTTTTTATGGAGAAGCAAGTGGGTATGAGTTGTGATTTTTCATACATTTCATACAATGTAGGTAGTGAAAGGGTTCCAACCAGGATAGATGGACTCTTCCTACAGACAAAATATTTCAGGAGTGTCAATCTATGAAGCAAATACTTTCGGCTCACCTGGTTTATAAACTGTCAATTAAACTGAAAGTCGACAATCCTGTTTGACAGTTTTGAAAGTTGATTAGCTTCCACCATTCGTTTTATTTTTAAACACTAGCCTACGTAGACAGACCTGGTCAAGGTTGACCTGTAGCTAAACTACTATAATAACACAAGTCGACAAGGGGACTTATGTGTGGTTCCTCGACCTGACCATGACCTACTGTTTTAAAAAATGAAAGAACCAATATGATAATGTAGTCCTAGATGCGATAGACTTGAAAAAAGGTGAAAAACAAATCGTTTGGTCCAATTTTTGAATGGTTTGATCAAAGGTCTGTTGTATCAGTTCCGATCTGTGTCTAATTCACTGACAGTACTTGTGCAAAAGTTAACAATAAGATCTTGTTTTCTTTTTAAATTTCCCTTTTTTAAAACAAGAACAGTATGTTTGAAATCTTAAATAGAACATGTAAAACCCAGAATCCTACCACAGACCCTCTTTTTAAAAAGTACTTTTGTCAAGAGGAAGGATTGAAAAGTGTGACAGTGTGGTGCCTGATGAGAGGGGGTGGTAGACACATTTTTGGCGATGATGGGAGACATGTAAGTCAGGTGGGCCTGGGTGAAGTTGATACAGGACTGTTAAGAACTGAAAAACAGGGACCTATATAATAGTTTTAGAAATGCAGGAGGTACAGCTTGTCTGGGGGCTAGAGATTGGAGGTCGTTGGTGAGCCAAAGGTGGCACTTTTTGTGATAAGGCTAAGAGTGTTTGTATATGCAGTGCAGCAAGAGCGATACTCTATTATTTTTTTTTACAAGCAAATATAGATACAACTCACTCACCTTTTATTTGTTCTCTCTCTCCTTCTCCCTCCCTCTCCCCTCTCACACACACACACACATTAAATACAGGCTTGGTTGAGTTGTTAAGATGTTCACTCTGCAACCACGAGGTCCTGGGCTTGATCCTAATGCATGGCATGTTGACAACCCAAACCTTTTTAGTGAATTTAGGTAGAAAGAACCTGAGAAGCCTGCTAGATAGACTGTAACTGTAATTGAAAAGTTCAGCTTTGTCACATTAAGCTAGGATGTATCAATATTCCAATCCTGGAATAGTTACCCACTTCATGTGGTAATTCAATGAGTTGATCACAATGGCCACTGGACACATTGAAATCAATGGGAGAATCCATCATATCATCATCATCATCATTTAACGTCCGCTTTCCATGCTAGCATGGGTTGGACGATTTCACTGAGGACTGGTGAACCAGATGGCTGCACCAGGCTCCAATCTGATCTGGCAGAGTTTCTACAGCTGGATGCCCTTCCTAACACCAACCACACCGAGAGTGTAGTGGGTGCTTTTTACGTACCACCGGCACAATATATATATATTTATATATATATATATATATATATATATATACACACACATATACAGGGTGTGATGGGTAAATTGTCACCATTTTATATTTTTGATTTTACACATATGCATTGTTTTTTTGTGATTTTGTCAACTACACAGCATAGTAGGGTCAGTAGGGTACTGTCTGTGAAAACAACAGCATCATGACGCAATTCACTCTGCCAGAAATTTGGAAATGACATGCTGTACTTCTTGGCATTCATGCCAGAAGCTCCAATACGAACAGACGGGGAACACACAGAACAACCGTTGGCTTGCCGTCTCCCCAAAACATGTACTCAAAGTAATAAAAATCAAATATCCAGTCAACATCATGGTGTTTGGAGTGATCACTAGTGATGGTGACATTATACCTACATTTATCTTCCCACACAGCCTCAGACTCAACATGGATGCCTACATCAAGTGCCTGGAGGAGGTAGTACTGCCCTGGATCAAGATGCTGGTTGCTGGAACAACCTGTCTGGCAACAGGACTCTGCACCATGCCACACAAGCAGGAGAACCCAGTCATGGCTGTCAGACAATTTCTGCAACCTCATCATCCCTAACATTTGGCTACCTAACTCCCCAGACTGCAACCCCCTTGATTATTATGTGTGGGGCACAGTTGAGCGAGAGACCAACAAAACTCCTTGTAACACCAAAGATGAACTGAAGACAAGTATTATGGCAACATTTACCAGCTTAAACAAGGAGACTGTCCAGAAGAATTGCAAGAGATTCCAAAGTTGTTTAGAAGCAATGGTTGAAGCCAATGGCAATTTTATTGAATAAATTTGCTCTTTAGCATTTCAAGATATTTTTATCTAATTTTGGTAAACATATCTGTTAAAATGAGATGTCAGTGTTATTTTCATTTTTGCGTAATTTAGACGACAGTTTATTCACCACACCCTGTACATACACAGACACACACACACATATATATATATATATATAAACATACATACACACACACATGTATTTAAATATTCTTTTCTACTCTAGGCAGAAGGCCCAAAATTTTGCGGGAGTGGGGCCAGTCGATTAGATCAACTCTAGTACACAATTGGTACTTAATTTATCGGCCCCGAAAGGATGAAAGGCAAAGTTGACCTCAGCAGAATTTGAACTCAGAACGTAATGGCAGATGAAATACCGCTAAGCATTTCACCTGGCATGCTAACGACCCTACCAGCTCACCACCCTTCATGCATTTAAATATTGTTTGTTGTCAAATATTTTTTAATATTGTCTCACTGTCCTTCTTAAAATTTCTCCATTAAAAAAAAATGTCAACATTTGTTAAAGATTATCTAAATAATGACTAACCTAATTAACTATCTCTCAATTATATTCTGATTACAAATAAATCAGTTCTGTCTGTCGCCAATCCTTTCCTTTCTTTCAGACTTTGTCTTCAGTTTTATTCATTTAGGTCAACGTAGTCTACTTATATGTTTCAAGTTGATTGCAACCAGAAGAATACATTGTTTTATTTTGGTGGGGTTATTTTATGTACTTATTTATTTTTAAAAAAAGACTGACATTATTTTCCCCTTTAATTTAGCTTTACTTCTGACCATTTGTGATTCAATCATATCAATTTTTACTCAAACAAGTCAATGAGGGAAATATCTATATGATGGCTTGATTTGCTAGAAACTGCAGCCAAATGCCTTTTAAAATATGTTTTGTTTTACAAAAATGAAAGAAAGAGTGAATAATATGGTCCGAGAGACACTGCATTTAAGTAAAAAACAAGATGGTCATGGCTGGAATGCTTTTGGCCTTAGGTCTGTTCATTTGAGACTAGCCTGGAGTTAAACAATAACAGTTGTAATCAAATGTCAGATATTTGCATTCTTTGTTAATTTACCTGCAAAGCATAACAATCAACGTATTTTATATGTTCTTATGTGTTAGGTTGCAGGGTTTTCTTGTCTCATATTTTTAATAAGTATTCTTCCCTTGTCTTTTTTTTTTTTTTTTTTTGGTTTTTGGTTTTTCAACATCCCAAGTGTTTGAATAAACTTGTTATAAAGTTGGCCAAAATATTTTGTTATTAATTATCATTTTGGCCGAGTGAGTAGAGAACCTGACAATCAGCTGAGTGGGTTGTATAGTTTTCTATCCTCTGTTGTGTCTGTAACCAAGACAGAATTAATAAAAGGCTCAGTCCACAAGTAATTCACAAGTAGAAACTACTTGTTATTTAGATAAGCAATAACAGAAGTTATGGTGTCGTAACATTATCAAGAAAATTCATTAGCTTGCCATGTTGGGTTTAATAATATGATAATATAAGTTGGAGTGAGATAGGTTTAGCCTAGTTGATGTATCTGATGCTGTGAGTTTTTATACACAAAGAAAGACAATAATTAAGTAAATAAACAACAACATTAACTTTGACATTGTTGTTATTTAGTCTAAAATCAACCTTGATTTCGTAGAACTCTGAAGGGTGTTCCTGCTGTGACCATCACATCTTTTATTCAGACATAATGTATCTAGGACCATCTTATCCAATGTATTCTTTTATTTTTAAAATGGTAAGATTTAATTTGATGAAGATTTAGCTATGATTTCTAGCAGATTGATCAATCTTGTAAAGGTTTCCTCATTGGCTTGAACCCCATGAAACCCAAATGTTACATCGAAAGATAACATTTCAGAGCTTGAAAATGACTAGCATTGACCACTTGAGCGGCTTCAATGCTGATCACTAAGATACTGTCACTAGATCTGTATCTAAATACTATCATATTGGGAAGCATGCACTAAATATTCTGGACAATATAACATACTGAAAGAAAGAAAAGCAGGCTAACTATTAGATAAGCAAGTCTTCATTCACTATATTCTGGAGACTGTGGTCTTTTAATCTACTAAAAATAGCAACCAAATTACCTTCAAACCTTACTTATTGAATAATGTATTCCAGAGTGCACTATATTTGTATAAAAGACAGTTGCCATAGATTGAGTAGCGTTGATCATAGGTTTGCTTAATCAAGGCTAAGTTAGGGGTGGATGTTGAACAACAGCACCAACTAATTTTCAAGCTATATTCTCACTACAGTCTTTGATTCTATGAAATTCCACCTAACCCCATTTTATCCATCCATACCTCCTCCTGCCTTCAATTGCACTATATTTTAAAACACCAGATACTCTCCTATACACTGTACCCAATCATTCTTTGTTAAGGTTGCAAGCAGTAGTTAATCTTTGAGTTTGTGTATGTGTTATTTGAAAACAAATTACAACCAGGTTATATCATGATATTGCAAGAACAGGAATTATTATAAAGAATATTTACCAGCTTTGACAGTTGTATAGCATTTAGTTAGTACACCAAGAATATACGTCTCTGATTATTACCCTCCTGAACTCCCTCACTGCCCATGTTTACACCTCCTCTTCTTTCTAACTACCAACTTTCCAGAGTTAAAACTGGACTTGAAGTTCACTAATAACACCCAGTTATTTCAGTCTCAGAGAATTCAACAGTTTAAATAAAATATGTTTTGGAGGTAAACTATGGAATCATTGATATTAGCTTTATCCTTGGTTACTCATTCATCATCATCATCGTTTAACGTCCGCTTTCCATGCTAGCATGGGTTGGACGATTTGACTGAGGACCGGTGAACCAGATGGCTACACCAGGCTCCAATCTGATTTGGCAGAGTTTCTACAGCTGGATGCCCTTCCTAATGCCAACCACTCCGAGAGTGTAGTGGGTGCTTTTTACATGCCACCGGCACGAAGGCAAGTCAGGCGGTACTGGCAACGGCCACGCTCAAAATGGTGTATTTTACGTGCCACCTGCACGGGATATCATTGAGGTCAATTATTAACCTTCCTGATTCAGGTTCTCTATCACTCCTTATAAATGTGACTCAAAAATTGTTTGCCAATCAATAATAAATTGTCTCCTTATGCACTGAAGAAAGTATCATTATGTACCTTTTATTTCTCCAAATTTACTCGCTTTATATACCTACACCTGCTGACTTTTCTTTATGTATCCTGCTTCACTTGACAGCTTTTTATACATGCAACTGATAGTTTTATATACATCCCCACTTGACAGCATGCAATTAACAGAATTTGTATCTTAGGCCATAGATTATGAAATTTCAATATATTATTATAATAATTATTATTTCTACTATAGGCACAAGGCCTATAATTTGCAGGGAGGGGGCAAGTAAATTACACCGATCCCAGCGCTTAATTGATACTTATTTTATTGATTCTGAAAGAATGAAATACAAAATTGACCTCAACAAGATTTAGATTCAGAATGTTAAAGAGCCAGAAGAAAAGCTGTTTCGCATTTTGTCCAATGCACTAATGATTCTGTCAGTTTGCCACCTTTCATTATAATAATGCTGATAATGATACTAATAATAATGTGCGTATTGAATATAATGCTCAAGTATCCTACTGAAAAGTTTAAAAGAGGGAACAGAAAGCAGACATATAAGTCAAGTAAAGAAAGAGGCGCGTGGTTTAGTGGATAGAGTGTCAGCACCATGATCGTAAGATTGTGGTTTCGATTCCTGGACCGGGCGATGCGTTGTGTTCTTGAGCAAAACACTTCATTTCACGTTGCTCCAGTCCACTCAGCTGGCAAAAATGAGTAACGCTGCGATGGACTGGCTTCCCGTCCAGCTGGGGAACACATATGCCATTGAAACCAGGCCCATGAGCCTGGCTAGGCTTTAAAAAGGCGAAAAAAAAAAAAAAAAAAAAAAAAAGAAAGACAGCAATGAAGGCTTGGAGGATGTGCACAGTACACAAAATAAAGCATTAAAAAAAGTGCAAAAAGATAGAAAAGTGAGCAGGCATAGGATCAAAGATATTTCAGCCTTGAACCATTATGTCTTTTTGAATATCCAGGACTACTTTACCCAATGTATCCTTCCCACTCTTTTTTTAATGGTAGGGTAATTTGAGGAAGATTTACCTGCTATTTTTATCATGTTGAGTGATTGCATAGAGGCTTCCCTCACTGTCTTTATATCACCTTAATCATACATACCTGTGTAAGGGTTAAAATAATTTTAAAAAATTGAACTATAGTAAGGAAGACCTACAGTAAAGAGGAATGAGATGAGTGCAATTAGTAAATGGTTGGCTGTTTAATGTCAGTTTTATAAGAAAGTGAATTTTTTTTTTAGTATTTTCCATATAGTCAGAGTAGGAAGGGCAGCAGTTATGACCATTTTGCTGGGTCTCTGAAGTTGTTGAAAGAAAAGGTGGAAGGTCTTGATATCTTCCAGAGAGACATGGTCTAAAGTTTGCAACAGAGTGGATTCTGTTAAAGGCATTCAAGGGCCAGCTGTTGGTGTTGAATTAAGCAACAGATTAAGCCTACCACTTAACAATAAAAACAGTCCATCTGATGACTGTCCACACAGTTTTCCTGTCTAATGATGTTTTATACACAAAGCTTGGATTGACCCAGAGTTGTGGGGTTAAAGACATTTGCCCTAGATGTTGCACAATGAGTTTGAACCTAGAAGCATGTGACTGTAGTGTGAACTTCTTCACCTCACAGCCATGGGAACTTTTGTCATTTCAGAGAGGTGAAGAAGAGAAATTGGATTATTGAAACAATAACAGTAAACTAGTTGAGATCAATTTAATCAAAATATGTTCTCCACTGTTCACAGTTTAGCAAAACTGGTATTTCTGTTACATCAGAGAAAAACAATTATCATATTAAGTAGAAGGCTGGGGTTATTTTTTTACCCCATTGTTTGCTTTCTTTGTATTGTTTTTCTGTCTGTCTGTCTGTCTCTGTCTCTCACAAACACATGTATTGTGTGTGGATGTGTGTATGTTAGCAGGTCAAGCAACAATATTTTTTCTCTTTAGAATTATAATTATATTCTTGGTATACAGTGAGACAAAAATAGATATTCTATATGTATCTTTTTTTTTTTTTTTCTCATTTTGTTTTGAGATTTTACATTCTTAAACCTAGGATGCTTTCAAAGGAAAATAAAGAAAGAAGAAGAGTAGAGAGCAGAAATTATTTATTTGTACTTTCTACCTTTCAACTAGCTGAAATTTAAATCTGAATAAGTTTAAAATTTCCTTATTTTTGAATTTCAATTAAGGTTCACATTACAAGTTCAAACTTCTCATATTTAGCTCATGTTTTCTGACAAAAAAGGAAAAAAGAAGGGACCCCCCCCAAAAAAAAATTTTTTAAATTTTGGTAGAGAGTAATTAGTCTCTAGTAATAGATACAGAAGACTATGTTGTTGTTGAATCCTAGGTCAACCCTGATTCAGAAGACTTGCAATCAAAGGCATTTCAACCATGACCAGCTTATTTCTTTATTTGATTTGATTTTCATTTATTTCAGTGAATCTATTGTCCAATATATTTTTTATGATTTCAGCAGTCATGAGAATAGAACTGCACTTATACCTCCTTTTTGTGCTACTAGTTATTCCTCTCCTTGGAACCTTTTAACTTGTTACCCATCCCACATTCTCAACATCATCCTTTACCATTGTATTTTCCTTGATCATCATTTCATATCTGCCATCAATGTCCCCTCCACCTTTTTTTGTCACTCACTATATACCACCCCTGCAGGCCTCTGACCTTCATCTCTATCATTGTGCATCTTCTCTCCCCACCCACTTCATATGATCTTCTTATTTCTCATCTAAGTTTTTTTTTTATACTGCTCTCCATCATGCTCTTTTTATGCATTGATTCCTATCATCACCGCCTCCTTGACCCACTCATATTTCCTTACCAAACTGAGATTCACTATTGGCCATGCCTCCACTCATCTTCACCATTCACTGCATTCGTCTCTATCTTCATCTCTATTGTCTGTCACTCTCCTTTCACACTTTTGCACACCTACCCTCCCAGCCATCAATTCTGTGTCCCTATTCCCTTTTTATCCATTCTTTTGTTTCTTGCAGGTACATCTTCACACTTCATCTCTACTATCCTTCCTCCCTTTTCTGCTAGGGTAGCCATGTACCTCCTCTGACACTTGTTCCTGTCCCTCTATCATATTTTGATCTCTCAACTCCTGGCACAAAGCCACTGCTCTCAGTATTGCATCTCCAACAATGCAGAACAATTACAGACATTTTTTATATTAATGTTGGTGCCAGGAATTTGACAGAAGTTTCAAACCTTATTGGAGTTTATATTTTAGACCAGGGGTCTCCAAAGTGGTCGATATCAACCCCCCACAACTCCTGGAGGGGGGGTGTCGATAAATGCACATCTCCTTAATTATTATTATTATTTATTTTCTTGTACATACCTGGGGGTTGATGAGGGGTTAAGGATTCCATGAAGGGGTCGATGGTCTAAAAAGTTTGGGGACCCCTGTTTTAGACCCACTACAAAAGAAATTCAGTTCACATAATAGGAGAATTTACTGAGATGACAGTTTCCTAACTTCCAGAGAAAAATGGCCAATGTGTAGATAGATTTTGAAAAGAGTTAGCAAAATTATTTATAGACTTGAACTTAAAAATCATAATAAGCATTAACCGAAGAATTGTTAATTTTGGGGTGTGACTCTCAACCTAAATGATGGTAGATTCCTACTATATATGAAATCCAATATACCATAGAATATAGTAAAGATTTAAATCATTTACATTTTGTAATGTGTGATTACAATCTGTATGGATGTCTACAGCATTGAATCTGTACAATAGTAGTCAGTTGAGATGGCTCACAGATGTAGGGCATATATCAGGCTTTTGTTTCCCCTGTGAGATTCTCTTCAATCAGTTACACAATAGGGACCAAAGAAATAGTTCAATGGCTAGCTGAAGACTATTTTGAACTCTTTAAGATTGTAAGATATTGCTTTTTGCCACTTAATTTGATGGTCTCTGCTTTGGAGAGGGGATTGAAAAGCAAGAAAAGTGGTATGCACACAGTTAGACAACATGGCCCCTTCAGCCAAACGCTTGTATGTTCTTTCTGCAATTGAAGGATTGGGATGTGGTCATCAGTAGACCAAGGCAAATGAAACTTGTGTGTGTGTCTTCCTTTCATCATCTGTGCCTGTCAAGTTTATTAGCTGATCAACATTGCTAAACAACTTGGTCTGCATATACTGTAGCATTTTGGAAAAGTCATCTATACATGCACCTCTCTCACTACCGCTTACTGTCACTTACACCATCTCTCATATATTTACTCTGTCAGATTTTCAAATGGGAAACAGGTTTAAATGTTATTTCTTTATTAAACACCCAGCATATACACACACACACACACACACACACATGCACGCACATCCACACACACACACACACACACACATCCACACACATCCACACACACACACACACATCCACACATGCATCTACACACACATCCACACACACGCGCGCACACACGCACATCCAAACACACATCCACACACACGCACATCCAAACACACACACATCCACACACACACACACACATCCACACACACACACGCACACACACACATCCACACACACACACATACACACACACACACACACATCCGTCTTGATTATTCTTTTGTTAGTAAAAGTAGGGAAGCATTTTGTTGCTGAATGTGTCATCTGTTCAAGTTGAAAACTTTCTAGTATGTCTTTTGTTCGGCCAGATATTTTTCAGGAGTTTCTTGTTGAGTTAACTTATCTAGAAAAGATTCTATTATATTGACTTCTTCTTTATCATCATCATTATTATTTGTGATTAAAAATAAACAGAAACCTTTAAAGACAGCTCTGTGAAAAGTTGGATTTTACTATGATTTATTAAATGAAGGATTTTTTTTTCTGTTTTGCTGCATTGTAGACAAGAGACTCTATTCAGGATGGTTTCCAGGCTCTACAAAGTAGAAGGGGATAGATACATCCTTTAAGAATCTTTGATAGAAATTTTGAAAACAATAACACCCTTCCATCTTACCCATCCTTATTCTCTCTCTCTCTCTCTCTCTCTCTCTCTCTCTCTCTCTCTCTCTCTCTCTCTCTCTCTCTCTCTCTCTCTCTCTCTCTCACAGTATTCTTTTTCTCCTGTTACTCCCCTCGCCACTGTCCCTTCTGTTATCTCTCTCCTCTACAAACCTCGGACAACAATAAACCTGTTTTTCCCATTACATTTTAACATCTCTGTTGCAACTCAGCTTATGTCACCACAGTCTTTTCCATTCATCCTCTCAGAGTAGTGAGGACTTATTAGTCTTGCAAGTTACATAGTGATCTCACTAGTATTGATGCCATGAAAAAACATCCAGTACACTCTGCAAAGTGGTTGACAAATCAAGCAGAGACAACATAGGGTTGAAAGGATTCTTTCTTCTCACTGAGAGTGTGATAATTTTTCAAGTATTGGTGCAATGAAAAAATGCATCATTTACATTCTGTAAAAAAGGATGGTGTAAGGAAGGACAGCCAACTGTAGAAACCTTGCCAAAACTGAGATGACTGAGTGAAACATGGTTCTCTGATTTATTTAGGAGGGCAATAACTTTGAATAAGAACTGGCTTGGACCATAATGAACTGTCCAACTCATGCCAGCATGGAGAGGTGTAAAAAGGTGGTTATAGTGGCAGTGGTATTGTCACCACAAAATTTGAAAAGGGAGAAAAAAATACATATAAAGAAAGAGACACTCTAACAAATGAATAAAACTGATATTTCCAGTGACTTTAATAGCAATAACAGCTGTTTTGCTAGCTTTGCTAGTCAGCTCCCCAAAAGAAGAGAACACAGGAAAGACATGTTCCAAAGGACACAACCTTTGTGCCAGAGGAATACATTTAGGAACTGGCATCCTGGCTGTTAGCCCTGCATTGTCAATCTAAATACTTTTCTTTCTCCACCCGAAAAGCTGAACATTAGAAGCATCTTGAGAGAAAAGCTGAACATTAGAAGTCTTGAGAGAAAAGCTGAACATTAGAAGTCTTGAGAGAAAAAGCTGAACATTAGAAGCATCAGTTGTGGCGTGCAAGAGAGACGATTGCGCTGGTATGGACATGTGGTGAGAATGGAGGAGGATAGCTGCGTGAAAAAGTGCCACACCCTAACAGTTGAGGGAACCCGTGGAAGAGGTAGGCCCAGGAAGACTTGGGCTGAGGTGGTGAGGCAAGACCTTCGTACATTGGGCCTCACCGAGGCGATGACTACGGACCGAGACCTTTGGAAATGGGCTGTGCGTGAGAAGACCCGGCAAGCCAAGTAAGATCGTTGCCAGTGCCCCTGGACTGGTTCTTGTGCGGTTGGCACATGAGATGCACCATTTTGAGCATGGCCGTTGCCAGTACCGCCTGACTGGCTCCTGTAGGATTTTCGAGCGAGATCGTTGCCAGTGCCCCTGGACTGGCTTGTGCGGGTGGCACATAAAAGACACCATTTCGAGCGTGGCCGTTTTCGTGCGGGTGACACGTAAAAGCACCCACTACACTCTCTGAGTGGTTGGCGTTAGGAAGGGCATCCAGCTGTAGAAACTCTGCCAAATCAGACTGGAGCCTGGTGTTGCCATCCGGTTTCACCAGTCCTCAGTCAAATCGTCCAACCCATGCTAGCATGGAAAGCGGACGTTAAACGATGATGATGATGATGATGATGATGCAAGGCCGAAATCCCACTTGTAGTTCTCAGAGCTTGTTGGGGGATTTCTCCTTGAGAAGCTGAAAAAGCAAAGAAAGGAGGAAAGCAGCAGACTGCAGTAGTGGCAAGAATATAACAGCAGGTCCCAGAAACTACCGTTTCCAGAATACCATCAGGAAAAAATCTGTTCTGTGCTCATCACTAGGATATTGTATCAAAAGGTCTACCTGAATAGGCTCAAGTCTATTGACTTGAAATGATGGGGTATATATGAAAGTTGGAGAAGAATAACAAATTGTCAGAGACAACCACAAAAGAAAGAAGACCCAGAAAAGGAAGGATGAACCCAGACTGAAGACATAAGATGCAAAAAGTGGATCATGAGATTCACAGTTCTTTAAATAATCAAAAAAAGCTGTTTATTAGAGCATCAGGCAAAATGTTTGTGGTATTCCTTCTTGTCTTTATGTTCTGAGTTCAGATCTCACCAAGATCTACTTTACCTTTTATCCTTCCATGTTTGGTAAAATAAAGTACCACTTATGTCTTGAGTCATTTTAATTGATTAACTTCCTATTCCTAAATTTCTGGCCTTCTACCTAAGTTAGAAACAATTATTACTATTTTTAAGGTCTGGTGGATTGGCAGAGCTGTTAGAACAGGACAAAATACCTGTAGTCTTTAGTTATGTATCTTATGTTCTGAGTTTAAATTTCATCCAAATCAACTTTTCCTTTTATCCTTATGGAGTAGACAAAACTAAATTACCAGTCAAGTACTGGGGTTAATTCAATCGACTAACCCCATCAAATTTGTGGCCTTATCCCTATGTTAGAAATAATTATTATGTTTATTATTAAGTGTTTTCAATAGTTGCATGTTAGTTTTTAGCCACATGACTATGTACACCTGTATGATCTTGAGGTGTTTATAGTATTGTCTTTTGGAGGGAAAGGGAAAATGTTTGTTTATCTGTGCTGTGTGCTTTGTCAGTCAGGATTATTTTTTCAGACTGTAATAAAGTTGTAAACTCTGGTATAGTTTTTATATATTTTATTTATGTCCTTATGTATTATACCCAGTGTAAATCTCAAGAGATCATTGGCCTAAAGTTTAGCCAGAGTTTTTTTTATGACATTCAGTGGATGAATAGCAACTGTCTCATTTGGATATGATGTTAATGTCACAACATACTTATTCAGGTCTAGTATGTTATCTCAGTTGCTTGTAAATTGAGGTAATAAAGTGTCACATTAAAATACCCAATTTAGATTTATGAATATCTCTACCTTCTCCATTGACAATACTATTTAGTCCATCAAAATATCTGATTGTCACTGTCTTTTATGAACTGACCATGATTTCACTTCTATGTAACCCATTGCTACTACAGCTACTGTTCATGAATTTAAGTTATATAGAAGGCTGGCGCATACAACAGCTGTAATGTAGTGAAAGCAGCAATCAAAGTGTGACACCAGTCTGACTAATATAAACAATGTACAGTAATCTCTTGACTATTGTGGGTGCTACGTCCCCCCCACACACACAATAGGTAAAAATCTGCAAAGTAGAAACAGTACTGTATATTCTCTTTTTATTTCTTTTATCATTTGTATATGTTTATTTTATTATAAATGCAAAACAATACCTCACATTCACCTCCTGAGTTTCATTTGGCATACAGTATGTGTGCTTCTTTGTTTACTCATCTACAGTACACTACATATTTTCTTTCGATATACACAATTACCTCACCATATTGCACTTCACCTATCACACACTCAGTACATCATGGTTCATCTATCGTGCACTCAGTACATCACGGATTTTTCTGGATATTTTGTAATGTAATACCCATGATAGTCAAGGGATTACTGTATTTTAATTAACGTGTTATACAGTGCAGTACTTTACTGTATTTTTATTTATTAATTTATTAATTTTTAAGCATGAAAATGCTTATTTTACCACAGAAATAATTAAAATCTAAAAAGGTATAAATGCCTACCAGCCGCAGAAACTCGCGATATACTGAGGAGTCCGTGATATGAATTTACATATATTAGCCAGAAAAATCCATGATGTACTGAGGACACAATAGGTGAACCGCGATATGGCGAGTGTTTACTGTACAAAATATAAATCTCTCATCTCAGAAATATAGACATTTAAGATAGTTTATAAATTTAGATAACTTTGAATGACATGTAGGCATGATAAAGGGCTTTGCTTGAACCACCCACAGCATATAAACTCATTCAAATTTAAGAGTGTCACTAAATAGTTTTTGTTGTTGCAGGCCATCATTAGTTTCTTTCAACTTCAGATTTTATTTTACTATTGAGAAGATCGACTCCCCATATTGATTGAGGGGAATAAGCTGTGAGCTTGTGAACTGACTTAATTATTTGCTCAGCTGCACATCTGTTTCATTTCAATCATAGTTGATGTTTATGGTTAACTAGTCTGAAGTTGCTTCAACTACTCTGAATAGCTACAAATTACTATTGCAGTTTCACTGTGGATTCTGTTTCACAAATCACACCTGTTGGGGATTTTTTTTTTTTTTTGTCATTACTGTTATATGTTGTCAATATGTGAATAAGTGTTAGTCTTTCTGCCTGTGTTTCTCTTACACATAAACACATACACACACCCTCTGCTATGTATTAGGTATCACTACATATAACTATTATTGTAAATCCTGTTGTCAGCAAGTTAACCCTTCTACTGACTACTGCTACTAATAGTAATACTATATAACATATACTAAATATAACTATTCTCACTGTAATGATTGGTTGACATGGTTGATACCTCTCACTTGTCATGTCTTCTTCATATTCTGGTAGAGTAAGAACATCACCAAAAAATATTTTCCATCTTATGAAGCTTACCAACAGCTATTATTGCTAGAAATGTTGCAGAAGCTAATCCAAAGAACTAGACTTTGAAAGATCCAGTCCAGTTAAAAAATGGACTTATATCAAATGATTGTTTGGCAGAACAAGAAGGACGGTGGACTGAAAGTCATGATAGTATTGGTCTAAATGCTTTGT
Source organism: Octopus bimaculoides (assembly GCF_046866305.1). Taxonomy (NCBI): domain Eukaryota; kingdom Metazoa; phylum Mollusca; class Cephalopoda; order Octopoda; family Octopodidae; genus Octopus; species Octopus bimaculoides. The sequence goes on from NC_142933.1 coordinate 21,868,094, forward strand.
AGTTATGTTTTTTTTTATATACTGAATTCAAAATCTTTTATTCGACCAGGCTAAACTAAGTATTGGTTATGTTCTAAGTTTGATTCAACCATATACATTCTTTCCTGAAAATTTTAACTAGACAAATAGTTTATATAGCATCTCTCTTATTGGCCTCTATATCAACATCTCTGTATTTCTATTCAGTCTTCTAGAAAGTGCAGCCAAGTCACCCTCAAACCTCTCTGTCATCTTAGAAAAAAACCCATACATTGGATAATTAGTCCACAGTATACTATATCTGGTAAAAAAAAAAGTGGCAGAATGACTATGGTTGGAATGTTCTTGATCATAGGTCTATTTTATTATGACTGCTTGAGATTAAACAACACAGCATAGATAAGTGAATTGAATACAATTATTTTCTTTAATTCTTGTATTGATTGGATAAGTCTACACAGCAGTTGTTTAATGCTATTTTATAAAATAAGTATTGTTTTGGTGCTGTTGTTTGCCATACAGGTAGATATCACATTCACACAAGCGTATAGTGTTTTATTCTTGAGAGTTTAGGATTTGGAGCTGGACAAAGTCTAAAGGTGATTTATTTTCACAATCCAACAAGAAACCCTACAGAATGCGCCATCACTATCCTGAGACCCATTATAAACTAAATGAGGTATGTAATATGGTTTGGTTTTACAAATGGATTAAAGACCTTTAACAAAAAGCTTTTGCTCAAAATAACTAATATCATTGCTTTTGGTTGGTGGAGGATACTTATTTTGAATCTGTAAGTTTCTGTTAAACTAGGTCAGAAACTTGGATATAATTCCAAGTTGAAGAAATTTGGTCTATTTTACTGGTATTATTGGGAAAGTCACACATCTATCTCACCATTTCCTACTTCTTTCACCTACAAGTTTAAGGGCTCATCACAAAAGAAACTTACTATTCATAATTAATGCAAGGTTATAGATTGGTAGGGTTGGTAGAATAGTGGACAAAATGTTTCTAGTATTGTTGTGTTGTTTGTACACACACTGAGTTCAGCTGCCAACAAAATCAGCTTTTTTTTTTATCATTCTGGGGTTGATAAAATATGTACCAGTCATGTATTGAGGCTAATATAATTGATTATATCTCTCCCTCAAAATATGTGGTCTTGTGCCAATGTTAAAAAATTTTATTTATGGTGATTGGTGGTGTTTAGTGAACCACTAGTGTATTTCTTTTCATAATCTTAAGTTGATTTTTAATCCTCATTAAAATTTGAAAGTAAAACAGTGGAATCTGAGGCAACTAGTGATGGTGTGCATTGTCATACAGTAAGTACAAAAGTACAAAAAGTTTATCATCATCATCATCATCATCTAACGTCCGCTTTCCATGCTAGCATGGGTTGGACGATTTGACTGAGGACTGGTGAAACCAGATGGCTACACCAGGCTCCAATCTGATTTGGCAGAGTTTCTACAGCTGGATGCCCTTCCTAACGCCAACCACTCAGAGAGTGAAAAATAGTTAGTTTTGCGAAGATGATTAAATGAAAACCAACCACACTTTAAAACACTTAGTGTGCGTAAGACCATCATAATAAACAATATTGAAATAAAGTCCAGTAATTGTTACAGTTTCTTAAGAGTGACATACTCCTGGATGGATGTAGCTCCAGTGGAGAGGCAGGATGGAGCACAAATAATGAAGACTTCATTCTTCATGGAAACTACTTGGGAAATTTAGCTTGACCAGCCTAATGTGTCACCCAAAATATTCCAAAGTTTGCTTAGCAGCATACTGTTTGTTTATACATTCTGAGTTCAAATTTTGCTGAGGTTGACTTTGCCTTTCATCCTTTCAGTGTCAGTAAAATAAGTACAAGTTAAGCACTGGGGTCAATATAATTGACTTACCTCCCCCCCCCCCATTTCAGGCCTTGTGCCTTCAGCAGAAAGGATTATTATTATTATTATTATTATTATTATTATTATTATTATTTTGTCACATAGACAAAAATGTAGCTATTCCCAAATTTATACTCTTTACTCTTTTACTTGTTTCAGTCATTTGACTGCAGCCATGCTGGAGCACTGCCTTTAAGATTATGTCATTCTTTGTACTAAGTTTGATTCTGGGCGAAAGAGTTTTGTGTCAATCATGGATTTTTATCAGAGTAGAGCAAGAATGATTATGAAATGAGAAAGAATTAGCTATGTAGAATGGTTGCATGTGCCTATTACATATCATTATCTATAGCCATGGTCTGTAAATAGTCAAGTAACATGAATTTACTGTTAAATTGTTGTTCAGTCCCAGGACAGTTCTGACTGAGTGGATTAATGATTAGAGGTGTTCCAACTGTGACCATTTCATCTTTTTGTATACTTAGAAGTACACTGCTCAGTGTATCTGCCTTTATTTAAGACAGTTGATTGTGGTATGAGAGTCATTTGGCTGCTATTTCTATCAAGTTATGCAACTATGTAGAGGCTTCATTGTTAGCTCAACCATTGCACTATGTTACAAGTATTTGTGGACAATGAAAGAATTCATTTCTAAGTTTGGCATATGTTTGCTACATGGAGTTAATCCTTGCTTTATTGGTGCTTTGCATTTTGCTGTTTTAAGCATCTTAATTTTTAGTCATCACAAAGTTTGTTATTACTATTTGCTTTCATTACAATGGCAATGTTCTTTCTCTCTGTCTCTGTTTAGCAATCGCTTTCTCACAAACATATTTCTATATAATGTCACCAACATTGCACTGCTTATAATAATTTTAACATTTTTCTTTCCTTTAATTCAGCTGTATTCTAATATACTGTTCTTTACAGTATTGTACTCTGTCACTCTGTTTTACTCTACTGTTCACTATTATACTGCTTACTGTACTCTAGTTTAATCTACTGTTAACTACTCTATTCTACTCTACTGAACTGTTATTTTATACATGACTGTATTGTATTGTTCTATATGCTACTGTATTTTGTGCTGCAGACTATATTTACATACAAACAGTCTTCAAGATTTGTATTTTTGACTTTTGAATTCCTTGAACTTTAATAAGTAAGAAATTTGAACTGGCAACACTTGGGGACTGTCTGCGGAAGTAATATTTCAGTCTACATGCATAGAAGAGAGACAAGAATTGAACATATGAATTTTGAGGATGGTTCATATTGCTTTTAGCCAACACTGTGTAATATGCTGATGTAAACAGTTTGTCTCTATATATTCATAGCTTTGTGAACAAAAAAGATGAATTGGGCAGGGAAGTTGGGATTTCATCAGTGACTGAGTAACCTCTTAACTGTAAACAGAGATATTGGTTATAAACTTGCTTGAACTTAAATACATTAGATAGACTGTTTTGAATATTACAGAACATTCTAGGCAGCTAGTTTGATTCATAAATTACTAGCATTTTAACAGTGTTTAGTTTTTGCTCATCAAGATATTAATGGAGAATGTTTATCTCTCTCTCTCTCTCTCTCTCTCTCTCTCTCTCTCTCTCTCTCTCTCTCTCTCTCTCTCTCTCTCCCTCTCTCTCTCTCTCTCTCTCTCTGTGTATGTATATATATATATATATATAGGTGCAGGAGTGGCTTGCTTACAAACCACATGGCTCTGGGTTCAGTCCCACTGTGTGACACCTTGAGCAAGTGTCTTCTACTGTAACCTCTGGCTGACCAAAGCCTTCTCTAAATTATTAATATATATATATATATATATATATATATATATATATATATATATATATATATAATAACAGGTCTTCACAAGCAGAGTTTAGTGTCCAATGAAGTAAAGATACAAATAAGTGAGCGGGCTACTCTTCTGGCATATATATATATATATATTTAATTTATTTATGCGTTTCAGCCAAGTAGCTGCCATGAATTTCTGTCCTTATCCTGTGCTCTCTTCACGTTCCTTGCATGGCTCTTCTCCTCCACCTGATATAGTCCAATCAAGAGTTTTGATGGCACATCTGGTGTATAAGAGAATTTGACTTTGCTGCCCTCAAATGTGTCTCATTTCGAGCCATTGGTTTGTCTGGTATCGTGGAGAGACAAGTGTCAAGTTTTGTTTTGAAGACCTCTATATCCATGTCTTGCAGGTTTCTCAATTGTTTTGGCAGGACATTAAAGAGCTGAGGTCCTCTGAAACCGAGGCTGTTGCAGTACCTTGTTCTTATGTGAGATGCAGTGGACAGTACCCTTGGTACTATGCAGTGGTCACCCACCAGTGTGAAATTAACAGCGGACTTTGAAGCAATCCTGAGAAGATTCACAAAGAAGATCATCTCTTTGCAACTGCTCAACTACTGGGAAAGGCTGAAACAGCTAAGACTCTACTCCCTGGAGAGAAGACAGGAGAGGTATGCAGTAATATACATCTGGAAGATCCTGGAAGGAATTGTGCCAAATTTTGGCATTGAAAGCTAAACCAATGCCAGAACGGGATGACACTGTATAGTGCCAAAGATCTCAGTAATGCCATCGTGCTTAAGGACCAGTTACTGCAACAGCTTGGGTTTCAGGGGCTCACACCTTTTTAATATTCTCCCAAAGAGTCTAAGGAATCTACACAAAGTAGATGTAGGTGTTTTTAAATCAAGGCTGGACCTCTTCTTGTCAAGAGTCCTAGATGAACCTACTCTACTTTACTTTTGAGTTGTGTGTGTGTATACACGCATATATATGTATGTATGTACACATATACAGTGATGTTACTTAATTTATATACAAGAAAACACTGATAATTAAATGCTAATTATTTTTATTTCTGTCAGCTTAATCACTTTGGATTCATATATAAGCTATATGAATAGAAATAGAATTTTTTTTACATTTTTAATTGATGGACGTTTAAATGAGAAATTTTTAATTAGCCTACTCAATCATTAATACATCAATAACATCACAAACATGAATCCCATTAAATTCATGAACAGTTGAAATATGATATATACTCTTTTCAATAAATTGGAATGTGTGCATTAAGAAACAAAAAGAATAAAATTACATTTTGTTAATATTTGGTCAGGTACCTGAAATTTCATAAAATAGAATTGTATCTATGGCAATTGAATCTATAATCTTAATCACATTATCTGAAATTACTTCTCATATTTTGGCAATATAGTCAGATAATTCATTCAATTTCCAAATATTGAAATTTAAATACTTTTTTCTAAATTTTTTGTATTATAAGTAACGTTAATTTTTGTGGCTTAAGCGACAATAACTGCATTATTCTAATTCAAATTTTTGTGTTCAACTTACATAATTTAAAAGAGTAAGAAAATATCTTGTTATTCATATCATATGTAGTTTTTAGTCCTGTATAGTTTAAATAAATACTAAAGGTTTAATTATCAATATAGTCTTGTCTTTAAACTAATTGATACCACTGTATAGTCATTGAAGTAACCAACAATGGAAGGTCATAGATTTGTAAATATAACCACATGATGATAAAGATGACTACCATCATTATGTTGTGTTGAGTATTTTTGATGACTGCTGTTGAAATGTATTTTGTATTAAATGACATAATCTTTATTTTTATTTCTCTATTTATGTTTATAGACAATAGATCTGTCCAAATTATCAGAGGAAGAACGATGGAGGTAAGAAAACAATTTTTTATTAATTTCTTACATTCTTTTTCTGGTTTTAGACATTAGATTGTGGTCATACCAGGACATCACTTTTATGGAGTAGAGTCAGTTATTTCAACCCATGTACTTGTAAACTTATATTATCAATCTCAGAAGGATGAAAGACAAAGTTAATTTTGTGGGATTTGAATTCAGAACATAAAAAGATGTAAATTGATTGAATTGCTCCCAAATATGCAACTTTATAATTTCTTGTAAATAAACTGGAAAAAAGAAAAACTTGATTTTCACTATGATATGAGACTGTTTAATTTAAATCTCATTATGAAGGTTTATATTTAAACTTTTAGTAGAAAAATTAAGTGGGAAAATGTTGAGAAAATATCGGAATAAAGAGGAAAGATGATTCACATACAAATCATGTATATTAATAGATGTACTGAGTGACGTGTGCAAAAGAATTCTCAAGGATTTGAAATTTTCCTTTTGGTTGGAGAAAGAAAACAAAAAAATTGCGACTAACAAATAGAAACAATGACAGTAACAGGAATGTTTCAGTCTTGGACTGTGTCAGCAAAGCATAGACAACATTGATCTGTTTGATCAATAAACATAGATTTTTGTTTTTACATATAGAAAATAGAAAGATACACTGGATAATGTAGTCCTAGATATACTATGTTTGATTAAAAAGAAAATGAAGAAATGGAAGGATGAACTATCACATATTGAACACCTTTGATGACAGACTTACTGAATCAGGGCTCACCTGGGGTTAAACAACAACTATTTGTAATCCACTTAGACTACCACTAGTGTTTTAATTTACCAATTAACATTAAGTGTTATTGTGAAAGAAAAGATGAAATGTGATATTAAATTAGATCTGTTTATGTTCTTGATTGAAACGAATCTTGTTTTTGTTTTCATCTTTGCAGGGTTGATAACACAAGTGCTGGGGTTGATTCAATCCTTCTTGTCAAAATTAGTGTCCTTGTTGTTTTTTTGTCCCAGTTCAGCCCTTGTTAAGCAAACCTGTGATCAAACATATCCTAGCTGTGACTGTTCCCTTCTCCCACATATTTTTTTTTAGTGAGATATATGAGACTGTGTTGTCCAATGTGCATTTTAAGCTGGTAAAGTGTGATTTGAAAGAGATTTGGTCACACTAAGTTTCCCTGATTGGCTCATGTGACTTTGTATCAAAATTAGCAATTATTAAATTAGCAGAGAGCTAAGTCAATTAGAAGGTTCTTTGATTTCTAACAGTAACACTTGCGACCAACAGCAACACTAGTGCCAAGTTGTATTGACCTAGTTGCTTGCTCTTCCCATAGATAAACATCAGTAGTTTGGCGAGAGAAGACTTGCATGCATAAACAACTGCTTATCTTCCACAAAACAAAACAAAAAAAAAGAAAGAGTATACCCAGGCCCACACATACATGTACAGATTTGTGGTAACCATTGACTGATGTAGGCCTAACAAGTCAATAAGACTTCTGACAATTAACTGAGTGTCCAGCAGTTCATATTTTGTCATAAGTATGATATTGTATCAAAAGCCAAATAACTTCACTTTTGGTACCTGAATCTATTAGACCCAAGTACGTTTTGGTACTGTTGTTGCTTCATTCTTGATCAGCCCTGATTGAGGAAGCCTATGATCAGAAGTATTCCAGCCATGACCTATCCATCGTTTTGTAAATCAGGGATACTAGATTCTTCAATGTATTCTGCCTTGTACCATAAGATAGTATTCCTTTACAACTAGGGTAGTACTAATGAGGTATTTGTTAGCTTTTAGTTTTGGGTTGATTTCTTTCAAAAAGAGATGCTGTCCATAATGGTCTTGTGTCTTATCTCAGGACAACTGTGTGTATATTTAGAAGTAATGTGTATATATATATATATATATATATATGTATATATATGTATATATATATATTAGAAGGTTTGGAGATAATGTACAGGTATTATATATTAGAAAAAATAAGGTACTCAGGGATCTGGATGGTTGTACATTTACAGATTTTTATTAACATGTCACATGTTTTTATAAATCATATATTAGCCCTTGCATCTATTCTAGTAGAATCTCCAGAATCTAGTAGAATCTGGAGATTGTACTAGAATAGATGCAAGGGCTAATATATGATTTATAAAAAACATGTGACATATTAATAAAAATCTGTAAATGTACAACCATCCAGATCTCTGAGTACCTTATTTTTTTCTAATATATATATATATATATATATATATATATATATATATATATATATATATATCTTTTTAATCATTTAGTCAGTGGGTAAGACAGTGTACTTTTGTCTTTTCGCTGGGCCTCTGACAATGGTGAGAGATAGAAGGTACCCTCAAACCAGTGACCTGGTCCAAGTGCTTGCAACAGAGTGAACCCTGCTAAAGGCACACAAACAGTTGTGTTTATTTTAGCAGGTGTGATTGCTTAGCTGTTGTGTTCATATACAACGTACGTTGTCTTTGAGAAAGACACCACTTAGATTTGAAACTCGAGTCAGATCATTCACTCTTTTCCTGCCCACGGAGAAATATATATATATATATATATATATATATATTTACATAACTTTGGTTAAATCTTGTGCTATTTCAGTTCAGCTACATATTCATCCTACAGCTCATATGTTCAATGCACAGTTTAGTAATTAACTGAACAAGCTACTAGTTACATATTAGTATTATGCAAATTAGCATTGATGCTACTAATATTTAGTGAGCTTATAATGCCATTAGTTGTTTCTTTCTTCGTGGACAGCATGAGATGTACATGGTCTCTGAGGAAGACTCCAATTAGAGTCGAAACTCGAGTCAGACATTCACTTTTTTTTATGTCTATGGAGAAATACAAAGACTGATGTTTATTTGTATTACTATATTTAATATAAGTATACAACAGTTGTATTCATATTTAGCCACTTGTATGTGCGTGTGTGTATGTATGTATATATATGTATGTATATATATGTATGTATATGTATATATGTGTATATGAGTATGTATATGTATATATGTGTATATATATGTGTATATGTATATATATATATATATGTGTGTATATGTGTGTTTCAATGTATATGTGTGTATATATGTGTGTGTGTATATATATATATATGTATGTATGTGTGTGTGTATATATGTATGTGTGTATATATTTATATATATATATATATATATATATATATATGTATGTGTTTATATATATGTATATATATATATATATATATATGTATGTATATTGCCCTATCCAACTCATGCCAGCATGGAGAACTGATATTAAAGGATGATGATAATGATGATGTGTGTGTGTATACATATGCATGCATGTGTGTGTGTATACATATGTGTATGTGTATGTATGTGTATAAACATATGTATATATATATATGTTATATATATATATGTTTGATATATATGTGTGTGTGTATATATACAGAGTGTGATGGGTAAATTATCGCCATTTTATATTTTTAATTTCCTGCATGCACATTGTTTGTTTTTGATTTTGTCAGCTACACAGTATAGTAGGGTTGGTTGGGCACCATCTGTGAGAAAAACAGCACCATGATGGAAGTCACTCTGCCAGAAATTTGGAAACAACATGCTGTACTGCTTGGCATTCATGCCGGAATCTCCATTACAAACATTTCAGAGTGTCTGGGTGTCAATCTGAGGACATGTACCAAGAGTGATAAAAATCAAACATCCAGTCAACATCATGGTATTTGGAGTGATCACTAGTGATGGTGACATTATGCCTCCATTCATCTTCCCATACGGCCTCAGATTCAACACAGAGGCCTACATCAAGTGCCTGGAGGAGGTAGTGTTGACCTGAGTCAAGAGGGTGGCTGCTTGAAGACCCTATGTGTGGTAACAGGACTTTGTACCGTGCTACACAAGCAAGAGAACCCAGTCATGGCTGTCAGACAATTTCTGTGACCACATCACCCCTAACATCTGGCCACCTAACTCCCCAGACTGCAACCCTCTTGATTATTATGTGTGGAGCGCAGTTGAGTGAGAGACCAACAAAACTCTTTGTAACACCAAAGAAGAACTGAAGGCAAGGATTATAGCAGCATTCACCAACTTAAACAAGGAGACCATCCAGTGGTTGAAGCCAATGGCAATTTTATTGAATAAATTTACTTTTTAGTATTTCAAGATATTTTTATGTAATTTTGGTAAATATATCTGTTAAAATGAGATGTCAGTGTTATTTTCATTTTTGTGTAATTTAGACAATTTATTCACAGCACCCTGTATATGTATGTATATATGTATACATGTTTATATATATATCTCAAAAAACTGGAGCCATCACCTTCACTGCTAATGAAACGACATTGGCCTTCTTTGGAGCAGATGAGGAGGGGTGTTTCCACTGCATGGATTGTCTGTTTCTGGTTCAAAGTGATGAACCCAACACTCATCTTGGCTTAGTAAACATTCAAGGAAACCAGCTGGATCTGCCTCAATCAATGTTAGATTTTCCCATGATTTGATCGGCCTGGTGATCTTTTGATCCGGTGTCAGATGTGACACCTACCGAGCAAAAACCTTTAATGCCAAGTTTATTGTGCAGAATATTCTCAACTCCCACACAGGATATACTAATAGCATTGGCTATTCAATTCATAGTCAATCACCTGTCATTCATTACCATGTAGCGAGGACAATCAATATTTTCCTCAGAGGTGGTAGGTGCAGGACGCCCAGACCTTGGGTCATCGTCAAGATTCTCTCTATCCCTCCTAAATTAAGCTGCTCACTGTTGATAAAACTGGAGTGTCATCCCCTAATTCAGCAACCTTGTCAGCATGAATGTCCTTAGGAGAGAAAATCTTTTTCTACAGGTCCTTGCTAAATTTTGTTCATTTTCTAGAGAAATCACTACTTATTACATTTGAAGTCTTGTTTAAACAGTGAAATGTCAGTTTACCTGGAAAGAAACAATGCAGTTATTAAGAATTGAAATGAATGCATGCAAGATTTCACCCCTTCATAGTCAGCCTTTGACCTTTTCAGCCCACCCTCATATTTATGTCATATATGTATATATAATATGTTTATACATATATATATACATATATATATATATATATATATATATATCATCATCATCTCAGAGTGGTTGACGTTAGGAAGGGCATCCAGCTGTAGAAACTCTGCCAAATTAGATTGGAGCCTGGTGTTGCCATCCGGTTTCGCCAGTTCTCAGTCAAATCGTCCAACCCATGCTAGCATGGAAAGCGGACATTAAACGATGATGATGATGATGATGATGATGATTGTTGTCGTTGTTTAACGTCCGCTTTCCATGCTGGCATGAGCTGGATGGTTTGACTGAGGACTGTCAAGCCAGAAGGGGGCTGTCCCAGGCTCCAATCTGATCTGACAAAATATCTACAGCTAGATGCCTTTCCTAATGCCAACCACTCCAAGAATGTAGTAGGTGCTTTTTACGTGCCACCAGCACATATAGATATGTTTACATATGTAGATATATATATGTAATATATGTTTATACATATAGATGTATGTTTACATATGTAGATATATGTATATATATATACATATGTATATACATATAAATGTATGTTTATATATATGTGTGTGTGTGTGTGTGTGTATGATATATAATGTAGATATATACTCTAAACATTTAGTAGAGTAAAATTTATTGATAATGTTGATTTGACTGGAACTTCAAGTTTTACCTGGTTGAATAAGATGTTAAAGGTAAAACTTGAAGTCCTAGTCAAATTAGTATTGCCAGTATATGTATGCATGCATATGGGTGTATTTATGTGCATATGTGTCTGTGTATAAAAATGTATGCATATTATAAATACAGTCTTGTAATTTAAGAATAGTTTTCATTACATTTAATATTTAACAGCATGGTTTAGTAAATTCTCAATGTTATAATGAACCGTCTTGATGACATGAAGCCAGATTTCCAAAGTCAGGTTAAATAGCATTTTGCAGACAATGGGGAGAGAAGGACAGTTAATTCATCACATTCTATCATCCAAAGTTATCCTTGGTTTTCATGTTTCAATTAAAATGTGTTTTGTAATGTCAGAGATTTAATGAAAAAAGAAAATCTGTAAACAAAATGCCTGACATTAAACCCTAAATTAATATCAGGCATTTTGTTTCTTCTGTCGAAGAATTGAACACCAGAGGCTACATGAAAAACACCGTGGCCATGAAGCAATGCACGCAGAGATGGTGCTTATCCTGTTGGTCACCCTTGGTATTGCACAGATCATCCTCATGCAGTGGAAGAAACGTCACTTCAAATCATATCAGGTTATATCTTACTCTTCTCTCTTAACCGTTTACTTGCCATATTGCTAATGAAATATTTTGCTTATATGTTTTAATTAATTTTGAAAGTAACCAAGAAATTGGGAAGATTTAGTAAAATAACATTTTCATTATTTAGTTTATTAATCTGATATTAGGAACATAACAGAAGTTTCTTACATAAATTATTAATGAAAGGTTTTAATTCAAATGTGAACAGTTTTATATCTGTAAACCAGAGGTAATCTTAGGTGAGGTGGAGATGGTATCAAAAAGGTTTTAATATTTCTTCTAGATTGCTTTCTTTACTTCCATTTTTTAAAATCTTTCTTTTAAATATTTAACATTGCAGATCTATTGCTATTTATTTTTAGAATGTTTGGTTTTGTTTGTTCATTGTTGTTTCCTTAGTCTGTTGAAAATAATTTCCATATTGTCTCATTAAAGATGTCTCTCTTCAAAATATTCCAGGGCCTCCTATACATTTAATTCATTCTAGTACTAGTGCTTATATTGCCTAAAATGATGGCCAGTACTGTGCCTTGAGTAAAGTCTTGTCCTAAGAAGAGAAGTGGGAGTCAATCAGTTCTCCATTTTTTTAAATAATGCTCACTAGACTACATGAGTAAGTCTGTCTTGACCCAACATAATTGTTATTTTGAGACCAGAAACCTTTTCTTTTTTTTTTTTTTTTCATTTCTCATCCTTGATGTTAGTATCTTGAAGGATCTTTTCCAAATCTCCTGTTGATCTTGTTTCAAGTCTTCAAGGTTTGCAAACTTTTCCATTCCAATAAAGCATTAAAATGTACAGGAAAATATTTGTTATTTAACCTCAAGTTAACTTTAATACAGCTGACCTGTAATCAAAGATGTGCCAGGTGTGACCATCTTTTCTTTTTATCAGAGACATAGTATATTAAGACTGCATAATCTAATGTACCCTTTCCTTTTTTTAAGATAGTAATGTTTGATTTGAGGGAAATTTGCTGTTGTTTCTAGCAAGTCAAGTGACCACATAGAGGCTTCCTCTTAGACTTAAGGATTGTTTGTTGTTACTGTTGTTGGTGATAAAATTTAGTGGGTGCAGGCATGGTTCTTTATTTAAGAAATTCACTTTGCAACTGCTCGGTTTCTGCACAAACCCCATTGCATGCTACCTTGGGTAAGTGTCTTCTACTATAGCCTCAGGTTAAGCAATGCCTTGTAAATGAAATTTAGTTGATGGAAACTGCTTGGAAGCTAATTCAAAGGACTATTGTTATTCTTGGTGGGGTTGGCACTGGTTTAACACCCCACCTGAATCTTGAGTGCCTTAGCAGAATCCATTTTGTTGTAACTACCAGGCAAGAAACTCAGTCTAAGGATAACTTGTGTCTATTAGCCTCAGAGGCCCCGAAAAGGGTTATGGTTATTATCATTTCTTTTTTCACTGCATAGGAAAAGGTAAATTTGTAATCATTTAATAACATTTGGAAATCAAGTGCCATATTTGGCCATGAGACATCTGTATGAAGAGACTGAATTTGTGCAACCGTCATCATTTTTGTAACAGCCACTTCTATATTGGATAGACTTAGATGGAGCCCTTAATCCTAATAGAGCACTTTGTGGTTGAAAAACCTGCTTAAAGTTTCAATTCATTGAAGACAAATTTAGCTATCAAAAGAAAAATAATGAGGAATAAATGACATTTCTTAGATATAAATATTATGCTTAGAGAGAGAGAAAGACAGCAAGACAGACAGTTGATGACTGGTGAAATGTCTGAATGATTTAGGTACCATAGTATCTTACTGGTTACAAGTTCTTAAACTTATTGGAGGCATTGAGCTCTTGGGTCTGTAAACCTTCCTATATTATATGCTGAAGGCCACCTGCTTAATTAGCTAAATATTTTAACTATGTTTGTTTGATTTGGTTAACTATAATTTTGCCTTTTGTCTACAATAATAATTTTTTTTCTTTTACTATACTGTGAATACTGTATTATATATGATAAATACTGTGTGTAACATAATAAATTCTGTTTTACTTTATAAATATTGTGATATGTTAACTATTGTGGCATAATATTGCATACAGCATGATAAGTGTTTTATATAACAAAACTTGTACCATGTGTGACATGACACATACTGTGACATTATAAACTCTGTGTTTGACTTTATATGTACTGCATATGACATCAAAATACTATGTGGCAATAAATATTGTGTAATAAATGCTGTGACATGATACATATATTTAATTCTCTTTGTTTTTGAATCAACCTGTATGTCTGACTTCATTTCTGTTTCTATTCTTTGTGTGTACTTTTAGTCTAACATTCAGCATGTACTCTGTGTATTTGCCCTCTAATATGTCTTCTGTTCTTCAATGTTCTGAGCCTGTATGTCTTCTTTGTCTCTCCTCTCTATATCTCTGTCCTCCAATATGGTCTCTTTGTATGTCTGGCCACCAGCATGTCTTCTCTGTCTGTCCATCCTCCACCGTCTCCTCTCCTTCTGTCTGTTCCACTTACCTTGTTCTTTCTTGTCCAATCTTCTGTCACATTAAATTTAAACTATTCCATCTAATCTTTTCTCACTGTCTCATCTTACTTATTTCATCTAATATGGCCCCATCCTATCTAATTTGTTCTCATACCACCTAGTTTTCCCCTCCATTTCTAGTTTGTCCCTATTGTCTCTCAATTGTCTCCATCCCATCTAACATATCCTCATCTTATCTCACTTGTTTCCTTGTTTCCATCTTATTTAACTTATTCCTAGCCTCTATTTCCTATTCCATTTATACTAATCTATTCCCCCACCCTTTCAGTCATATATCATTTAATTTACCTTGCTCTCTTATTTATTCCTGTCTGTTCTGTTGTATCCAATCTGTCTTGTCTTCACCTTATTTATCCTAACCAGTGACTAATTTTTTTATACCACTGTAGAGAGCCACCTTGATAGGAATGTGGTTGATACCTGTGCTATTCTCCATCAAATACCATTGGGTCCGTTTCATTATCATCTGGTTGATTTTCTCCATCATCACAGCTTATGTGACCTTTCGAGCAACACGGAAACCTCTCACTGGTACAACACCCAGGTACTGTTACTTATTCAAAGAGCACAGTTCTCTTTCATTTCCTCACTTATACACACATTATAGACATAGCATATACTACCATTTAAATACAAGAATTTTATATAAGATTACATGATATGACTAAGAAGACATTCGAAGATTTTTATTTGATTTTAGATCATATATTTTGTGAACAGTTTCCCAATGAGATAATCAGTTTCTTTACATTTCTGATTTCTGATAGTGAGATGTGTGCGTGCGCGCGTGCATGCATATGTGCGTGTGTGTGTGTGTGTGAGAGAGAGAGTTGGATGGAATAAGTCGTACAAGATATTTTTGTTTGACATTAATCAGTAACTTTTTTGAAGCTTTATCATCTACCAAATTTCACTCACGACACATTAAATAAACTGAAGCTATGGTAGAAGACATGAGATTGATCTCAGTGTGCAAGCATGGCTGTGTGGTTACAGTCATAGTTGCACCCTACACAGGAACTTTATGAAACTCAGGCTTGGTTGAAACTATGGTTCTTCAGTAACCAAACCAGAATTTCTCTGTAGTGTTTATGACCCCTAAATTATTCTTGATTGAGAGATTTCTTACCTAGAATAAATTTGTAAGATCTCTAATTAGATAATTATATATTTTTTGGACATTAATTGCCAAATCTATGCCACTAGATTATTTATTTTAAATATTAACTGATATAAACAATTTGTGAGAAAACCTGCGTGATTCAAATGACACTGAAGCTGATAAGATGTAACTAATTGAAATTTAAATTCTTCACTTGTTGATTATAGCACACAGTTGGTAGGTGTTACATACTGCTTAGATTGACACCCTATCTGGTCCATGGGTGTGCCTAATGAAATTCGTGATATTACAAGCAGTTGCACCACACTCTCAGCTCACATTTTTTTCCTGTGAACATATACCTGCTGATGTTCAGGTGGAATTCAACCACGTTGATTTCATCACCCTACACACTCGGAGAGAGTGAGAGAGAGGACTTGTACATTTGTCTGTTACATACAGTGTTGGCTAAAATATATCCTGTATAGTATGGCTGTATGGTTAAGAAGTTCATTTTGCGACCATGTAGTTTTGAATTCAGTTCCATTGCACTGTGTAGCACCTATGTCAAATGTTTGCTACTATACCTCATACCCAACTAATACCTTGTAAGTAAATTTAGTAGACAGAAATTGTGCAGAAACTCACTGTAATATATATATAGGGAAATGTGCTGTGCGTGAAAAGACCTGGCAGGCCAAGTGAGATCGTTGCCAGTACTGCCTGACTGGCCTTTGTAGGATTTTCGAGCGAGATTATTGCCAGTGCCCCTGGACTGGCTCTTGTGCGGGTGGCACATAAAAGACACCATTTCGAGCGTGGCCGTTTTCATGCGGGTGACGCGTAAAAGCACCCACTACACTCTCTGAGTGGTTGGCGTTAGGAAGGGCATCCAGCTGTAGAAACTCTGCCAAATTAGATTGGAGCCTGGTGTTGCCATCCGGTTTCACCAGTCCTCAGTCAAATCGTCCAACCCATGCTAGCATGGAAAGCGGACGTTAAACGATGATGATGATGTATATATATATTTATATATAGTGTGTTATGTGAATTAATGGAAAGGAATCCCATAAAACTCAGCAAATTTGTTAAAAATGGAGAGAGATGTTTAAATGTAAGAGAAATTTAATTCATGAAGGGCGATCATTTCAAACAGCGATATAAAAATCGGGCAAATTCATGGTTGAAAAGAAATTCAGCCATGAATTTGCCTGATTTTTATATCGCTGTTCGAAACGATCGTCTGCATGAATTAAAATTCTCTTACATTTTAACATCTCTTCTCTATTTTGCTAATAGCTGTTATGATGTCCAAGGCATGAAATGATGTGCCAGAAAAGGTGTGCTGTGTTTGTTTTTTTTCCTATATGTTGGCCAGGTTAACAATACTGGGATTGCTGAAAGCAGAGTAGTATTGTATCTGCAGAATCTCAACCATGTCTTCTGCAGTACCATGGAGAGTGTTGCCTTTGGCAATTAGAAGTCCAACAGATGAGATAGCAGCAACCTTATCATTATTGGTCCTTAGATGATTACCTCCAACAAATACCAGACAAACCACCAACACCTGGATATGTCTCTGCAAACAATAAGTCTCTGCTTGAATGGGCTATGGTGCCCAAGAGCTGACTGTGTATCTCTTCCAGGTGGTGCTATTTAATTAGACATGGCCTGGGCCAACATCGGCCGGAACCTATCTAAGTAATTTCTATATAAAATTTAACTTTTAAGAACAAAGAAGGTTATCTCCCTTGCTCCTGCTATTCAAACACTAAAATACTATTGATGAACATATTGTATACAGTGCTCAGGTGCACTACAACTTATCAGATATGTTTTCTCTTTCATTTCCTCACTTATAGACAGATTATAGACGTAGCACGTACTACCATATAAATACAGGAATTTTTCATAAGCTTACATAGAATAATGTCCAAAAAGACATGAAAGTGAACAATAAATAAGTTATAAAAAAAAGCCAGGGGTGGGGACATTAGGTGTAGTGTTAGGGATTTTCAGGATGCATAGAAGTTTTGAAGAACGTTGTGTCCCAACAGCTAACAACTGATGTGGGTAGTTTATTGCATGTTTCAGCAATTCTGAGCATGAAAAAATGTTTCACAAAATCATGGGTGCTGTGTTGTTTTTTTGGATTTTGTAAGCATGTCAATGAGTGTTTGAGATGTGGAGTTCAATAAGGTGCCCAAGGTTGTTGTTGGAAAGATGGTGGATAATCTTGTGGGTTTCTACCAAGTAGGTTGCTAGACATCAAAGCTTAAATGTGTCCATGCCCATGCCCAGAGAAGCAAGACATTTAGAGTATGGTAGCTACCTGATGGCAAGTATTCATCTAGTTTGATGTTTCTGAACAGTTTCCAGGAGATTGAAGGTAGGGGTTCCAGACTGGTGAAGCAAACTCTAAGTGTGAATATATCATAACCATATACAGTTTTAAATAGGTAGCTGGTGAGTGAGTCTTTCCATGTATATGTCTTCCTCTGGATTTTTACTTGGGGTAGTTTGAAGATGTCATTTGTATGTCCCCCACCACACAAACACACACACACACACACACACACAATGCATCTTTATATATTAGTGCAAACATGGCTGTTTGGTTTAGAAGCTCCTTTGCAGCCACATGGTTTCATGTTTGGTCCTATTGCATGACACAGTGGACAAGTGTCTTCTACCATAGCCATGGGTTCAGCAATGCCTTCTGAGTGAAATTTGGTAGACAGAAACTGTATGGAAGACTGTACTGCATGTGTAAGTGTGTGTGTGTGTATCTTTGCATTGGCACTACTTAGGCAGCAATAATGTTTCTTTATGTTCCACTCTAAACAGTGTGTCCTATGACCTGGCAGTTCAATTTGTGAAACACTAGGAATAAAATACTATACTACTTGAAAACAAATAAGAGTTAGAGTGGAAAAGGACCTGTGGTCATAGAATATTGCCACAGTAAGTCTTACCCAACCTAATCTTAGTTGAAAAAAAAACAGGCTGTTTAAAATCTATAGTGGCATTGTGTGTGTGTGTGAGTGTGAGAGAGAGAGAGAGAGAGAGTAATCTTTTTCACTGGAGAAATCTTCTTTCATTCTAATGATACTCTGGTGTTGGTTAGAAGATGACAGTATGTGTGTTTAGTTTCATTTTGATCTGTATTTCTATAGTTTATGTACAACTTTGACTTAAATTTAGTAATAGCATAAATATAATTGTATGGTGAGATATTTAAACATCAAAGTGCATCTACAGATGTAAAAAAAACTATACATATACACACACAATACACAACATTTAATTTCATTTCAATTTGAACTTTCAACCTATGTTTTACATTGAATATTAATTAATTACCTCTACCCCAGAAGATAAGTAAGATGCATACCTATGCTATTTTGTTGTCCATATTCTGTACATAAGCATTTGTGTGTGAATATATATTCATTAAAAATGTGTGCAGGTGTGTATACATAATGGGCATATGCACTTTACTATAAGCATGTATAAAATACTTTAATGATCTAATGTTCTTAAACACTACACACACACACACACACGCATGCATGCACACACACACACACACACACACACACACACACTAATAAACTCACACACAAACAATTATTTAAAGAAATGTAACTTATCATCTATTTTCTATTAAGTGTTATTACATGTTTTACCTTGGTGATTTTTCAGGTTGGTGTACAAATGGTTTCTGTCAGTCTATAAGCTCAGTTATGCAGTTGGCATCATAGGTTATGTAATAATAATGTTCACTCTCTTTGGTTTCAACATCTTTCTGCAAACCAAGATTCAAGTTGCCATGGATTTAGGTTTGCTTGTGCTTTTCTATGGCCTCTACTTTGGTGTGGTAGGCCGTGATTTTGCTGAGGTCTGCTCTGACACTATGGCAGCACATATTGGGGTAAGTATGTATGTCTTGACCTTTGATTAAAATACAGTTATTGTCTCTCCACCATAGATTTAGTTTTTGTATTGGCTATGGTACCAACCAGGCCTGAGATCATATGCTATATTATCGAAAATGTTCTTACTTTCTTAAGTTGGTAGAGTATGTTTTGAGGGAGATTTGTCTGCTATTTCTAGCAGATGAAGTGACCATAAAAATGCTTCCACATTGGGTTCATCAGATCTTTGTCATGGTGGTCAATGTTTGCTGGAAGAACATTGTACATGATTCATTTAAAAGTGTGATTATTGACATCTTTTGACAAAACATAGTGATGTTTATTTGGTGTTATTATTGAATGCTAGGTTAGCCCTGATCTAGCAGATCTATGACCAGAGGAACTCTAGTCTTGACATCCCATCTTTTCTCCGATAATACATCCACAATCACATTATCCAAAATGTTGTCCTTTTCCAAGACACATTCTCCAAAGTGTCATTGTTTTTTCAAGACAATGAGAGATTTAGCTGCCATTTTTAGCATGTTGGTCATCTACACATCCATGCTGGCATGGATTGGGTGGTTTGACTGAGAACTGGTATGCCAGGCAACTGAACCAGGCTCCAATCTGATTTGGCAAGGTTTCTACAGCTGGATGCCCCCTCCTAATGCCAACCACTCCAAGCGTGTAGTGGGTGCATTTTACATGCCACTGGCACGGGTGCCAGTCAAGCAGCACTGGCATCTATGTGGTTATTAATAGTAAAGCACCTTCACCTTACAGCCTATGTCCTTCTGAGTACTTATTAATTAATCAAATTTCTTTCTGCTCTTTATGTAAGTTTATTTAGATATTGTTTTTTCCCCCTGATTTATTGTACCTATGGAGGTGCAATGGCCCAGTGGTTAGGGCAGCGGACTCACGGTCATAGGATCGTGGTTTCGATTCCCAGACCGGGCGTTTATTGAGTGAAAACACCTGAAGCTCCACGAGGCTCCGGCAGGGGATGGTGGCGAACCCTGCTGTACTCTTTCACCACAACTTTCTCTCACTCTTACTTCCTGTTTCTGTTGTGCCTGTAATTCAAAGGGTCAGCCTTGTCACACTGTGTCACGCTGAATATCCCCGAGAACTACATTAAGGGTACACGTGTCTGTGGAGTGCTCAGCCACTTGCACGTTAATTTCACTAGCAGGCTGTTCCGTTGATCGGATCAACTGGAACCCTCGAAGTCGTAAGCGACGGAGTGCAACAACATTGTACCTATAATTGAAAATCATTAATTAACAGGCTCCTTATAGTTTTATACAATAACTGTATGCCTTACCTCTCCTTCCCCCATTTCATAAACTGTATCAGCAATAAAATTATTAACCAAAGAAAACTGCAGTTATAGTATCATGCTACCGTTCACTGCTTTTATTAATTAAACATGCTAATATATTTGTCTGAATTTCATTACAGTTTTATACAACCACTGGTTTGCCGACAAAGACGTTGGAACAGAACATGTGCGCAGTGTGTGGTAATGACATTCTTGTTATGAACAATGAGAATGCAATCATAGAAAAAACCTGCAAATTAACATGTAATCATATGTATCCTTTATCACGTGTCTGGCATCAATTTATCCTAACCTGGTTTTGTCCTGCCCTCATCTCCACACACAGGTGCAACACCTTCAATATCTGGAACCTAATATAAATATAATTACAATTGTTTGTATGCTGTTGTTATGTATTCAATTATTATTATTTGCTTATGTGTAATGGTGTGAAGAACAGAATATTTGCACTGTTTTTACATCTTTCTTCTGAGTTCAAATCACATCATAGCTGACTTCAGCATTCATCTTTCTAGGCTTGGTAAAATAAGTCGAGTACTAGTATCAATATACATTATTTACATTTGACAGATATTTGTCTTCATCTTGTTTGTTGTTAACACAACGTTTCAACTGATATACCCTCTAGCCTTCATCAGGTGTCTTGGGGAAATTTTGAACCTGGGTTCTCATTCCTAAGGTATTTTTTGATGTTATTATTATTATTATTCAGGTCACTGCCTGGAATCGAACTCGGAATCTTGGGGTTAGTATGCCATATGCCCACGAGCATATAGCGTAGTGGTTAAGAGCGCAAACTACTAACCTTAGGAATGAGAACTCAGGTTCAAAATTTCCCCAAGACACCTGAAGAAGGCTGGAGGGTATATCAGCTGAAACGTTGTGTTAACAACAAACAAGATGAGAACAAATATCCGTCAAATGTAAATAATGTAAATAATGTACATAATTCCTCATCTCTTAAATATAGAACTGTAGTATCAATATAATCAATTATATCTTCTCATTAAATTTGTTGCCGTGTGTGTATGACTGAAAGAAATTATTACTATGCTTGTTGTTGTTGTTGTTGTTTAATAACATTAAATATGAATGCTATATGAATATGGAGGCTGTAGAGAATAAATAATTTTAACTTTAGGACATGACAGTCTCTCAAGCACTGATACCATATGCACCTAGTACACTGTGTAAAATGGTTGACTATAGGAAGGGCACTCAGCTGCAGAAAACAAACCAAAAATGGAATGTACTCATGAGGTGTGGTTCCTGATCTGTCTAGAAGGGCAGTAAACCCAAATAAGAATTGACTCAGTCTATGACAGCCCATACAACCCATGCCAACATGGAAAAGTGGATGCAAATTGATAATGATGATAAATGATGGGTGGAGCATAGATGATTCTAGAACTGATGGGTAGAGAAGACATCAGTTGATATTTGCAAAGGAAAAGGCAGCAAGCTGGCAGAATTGTTAGCACGCTGGGCGAAATGCTTAGCAGTATTTCGCCCGTCGCTACGTTCTGAGTTCAAATTCCGCCAAGGTCAACTTTGCCTTTCATCCTTTCGGGTTCAATAAATTAAGTACCAGTTGTGTACTGGGGTAGATCTAATCGACCGGCCCCCTCCCCAAAATTTTTGGGCCATGTGCCCAGAGTAGAAAAGGATAAATTAAGTACCAGTTGGGTCCTAGGGTCGATGTGATCAACTGTCCACCTCCCCAAAAAATCTACACCGTGTGCCCATAGTTGAAAAGAAAGGATATTTGCAAGGGAAATAACTGTTGTGTAGACATAATAGACATGTGATGTAGTGATATGGTAAGTGTTGGGTGAAAAAGTGCTCTGAATTGTAAATGGTTATCTACTTGTGGAAGAGTTGCAGTTCAGAAAGACATGGTTGAAGTCATTAGTAGAGTCAGATTTTAAGATGATCAATGACTGAAACAGGTTGTAATATGTTGTATTACTGACTTATCCAACCCAGTTTGGAAATGTAGATGTTAAAATGTTGTTGATGAGACAGAGATTCACTTTCTTGCTGAGATATTTCTAGACTGTTGAGCCAGAGCTCACTGGTTCAAATCTATTTACTCTCATGGGTGTTTCAGCATGTCAGAGTATCTTTGCTCCAGCATCAGTTGCTATTCTTGACTTAAAAGATCTGTGCTATGTACTACCTCGTCATTTAGCACTGAAGGTAAAGCACAATCAAGACCATAGCACATTAACCTTATCATTTTTTTACTCCTCACCACACTGTGACACTAGCTGAGCTTCGGTCCTTGATGGTTAAATTGAACAGAAAAGAGACACAACAGAGTTTTACTGTTTGACAGAGAAAACACTGACGTTGTGGAGTGAGTCCCATATCTCAAGATAAAATAACTAAAGTTTAAGACATAGAAGTTGTGGTACCTATTATACTGCTTGATATACTGATGTGGTAAGTAGAGTGTCTTGTCTAAGAAGACACAACACAGTGGCTGTAGCAAGGTTGGAACCTGTAATTTTGTCGTTAACAATGTAAAAACTGAGCCATTCTTCCACTGTCTTATTTTTTTTTTCTCATAATTTATACCTGGTACTGGAACTATCTTTAATCAGAAAAGGCTAGTTATCTTGAAGTAAAGGTGGTCAGTGTCTTGGGAAGCCCCAATCCTTCATAAGTGGCAGTTTCTACTCCACTGTTCATATCATCATCATTTATGTGGGTTTTACAATGCTGGCATGGGTTGGAGAGTTGGACAAGTGAGAGAACCATATCTTGTTCAAATGTCTCAGTTTTGGTGTGATTTTAACAGGTGAATGTCCTTCCTAAAATCAACCACTTTACTGCGTGTACTGGGTGCATATTTTATTATTTTTGGTGGTACCAGTGCTAGAGAGCTTATGTTCTCTTGACTCTGCATTGTCCTTCAATTTGCCAATCAACCAATATGCATTGTGATTTAAGTTCTAATATGTTTTTTTTTTACATTCTACTTTTCTCCCAATTGTTTTATATGTTTACACTGACATGTTTTGTAATCTTTTTGCATAAAATATTTTGTATTTCATGTGTTGATCCAACACAAGGATCCCTTGTAGCCAATGAAAAAAAGAACAAATCTTTATTGAAAGAATGATATATAATTTGTAAATACATTTGTCTTCAGTGTACAGCTTGGGATATGCATATGTATGTAAGAGAGAGAGAGAGAGAGAATTGTATGTATCCCTGTTTATCAATCATCTAAAACTGATTACTTGACCTTAACTGCTTTCTCCTGGCTCAGCTTCCATGAGTTCTGCATTCGAGGCTGGTGTATCGTGGGTAAAAAACAAACATGTCCTTACTGCAAAGAAAAGGTTGATCTCAAGAGAATGTTTCCAGGACCGTATCCTTTTTATTTATTTTATTTATTTAGTCTTCCACTTTTTTCTTCAAAATATCATTTAAAATTGTTATGATTATTGTTGTTGTTGGCTGTAGAATGACAGAACTGATAGAAAGGACAAAATACTTGATGGTATTGAAACCCATTCCTTTACCACCTGAATTTAAATCCTGCTAAGGTCAACCTTGCCTTCTGGAGTCGATAAAATATAGCACCTGTCATGTACTAGGTCAATTCAATCAATGAACTAAAATTTCTGCTTTTGTGCCTCTGAGCTGGCCTAAGGCGGCAGTTGGCAGAATCGTTAGCATGTTTGGTGAAATGTTTAGCAGTATTTCGCTTGTTGTTACATTCTGAGTTCAAATTCCAACAAGGTCAATTATTGTTAGTGCGCTGGATGAAATGCTTAGTGGTATTTTGCCCGTTGCTATGTTGCGAGTTCAAATTCCACCAAAGTCGACTTTGCCTTTCATCCTTTCAGGGTCGATAAATCAAGTATCAGTGAAACACTGGGGTTGACGTAATTGACTAGTCCCCTCTCCATCAAATTTCAGGCCTTGTGCCTTTAGTAGAAAGGATTATTATTATTATAATTATTATTATTATTATTATTATTATTTTTATTATTATTATGGTGGTGAGCTGGCATAATCGTTAGCATGCCAGACGAAGTGCTTAGCAGTATTTTGTCCCTCTTTATGTTCTGAGTTCAAATTCCACAGAGGTCAACTTTACCTTTCATCTTTTCAGGGTTGATTAATTAAGTAGTAGTTGAACACTGGGGTCGATGTAATTGTCACATTCCCTCCCCCAAAATGGCTGCCCCTGTGGCAAAATTTAAAAACCATTATTATTATTATGGTAGCAAACTGGCAGAATTGTTAGCATGCCAGGCGAAATGCTTTGTGGCATTTTGCCTGTTGCTACATTCTGAGTTCAAATTCCACCACGGTCGATTTGTCTTTCATACTTTCGGAGTCGATACAACAAGTAGCAGCTGTGTACTGGGGTTGATGTGTACTAGGGTGGGGGTAATTTAGAAATGTTGATTTTTGGCAATTTTTTTGCAGATTCGTATTCCCCGTAGCTAAAAAGGTGAGTTTGCGTTGAAAAACAAAACAAAATTTCTTACCCCTTCCCTGCCAAATTACTGGCCTCATGCCAAACTTTGAAACCATTATTGAGTGAAGGCATGTGGATTAGTGGTTAAGGTGTTGCATTCATGATCCTGTGATCATTGTTTCAATTCCAAAACTGGCTATGCATTGTGTTCTTGAGTAAAACACTTAATTTCACATTGCTCCAGTCCACTCGGCTGTAAAAGGGTAACTAGTGTTCCATTCAGGGAGAATGTTTGCTTGCCCACCCAGACAACAATGCTTGAAAGTGTATTGTGACTAGTGGTGTATAACATCCAGTAGTACCAGACTTAAAAAAGTAAGTACTGAGGTTGATTTGACTAAAACATTCAAGACGTGCTCCAGCATGACCACAGTCCAATGAGTGAAACAAGTAAAAGTTATAAAGGGTACACAAGCAACAACACCAAGTAGTGACAGTAGGAATTATTAACATCAAACAAATCTCTACACACACATTGGTATAACCAGGATTTTGATCAAGGGAGTCTCAATAATTAAAATGAAATCTGCTATTAGCTCTCTGTTTTGTGAAAAACAGAATATTAAAATGAATGTTAGATAATGATTTTATTTGAACGGAAAGCGGACGTTAAACGATATCTGGACCTACTGCACTCTCCTGGTTACAGGAATATACAAAGAAAAATTATTTTAGCCTTTTAACAGTTCAAAAACTGTCACATTCACTATTTATTTCACCACATATCTGTATCTTGGATATACTGTAGGAAGGGCTTAAACTTTTTTTGAGAATACAAAGTAGAAAGTACTTATTAAGAAATTAACAGAAAAGGTTTATGTAACAGTTCCCGTGTATCTTTAAATGGTTAAAATGACTCTTCATGGTCTAATTTTCAACATAGACCTCAGATAAAATCACTTGCCAAACAAGCATGACTTATAATACACACACACACAAATGTATGTATATATATATATATATATATATATATATATATATATATGTATATATACATACATATACATACATACATACATACATACATATATATATATATATATATATATATATATATATATATATATATATATATAAAAACAAATAGTAAATGAGTATATGCATATATACGTACAGGTATGTGCATACCTACATCCACCTGTATGTATAGGTGCATATCTGGGTACAGGATATTGCAAACAAAACGTAGACAAGAAAATGATGATAATCAGAGTACAGAAAACACACAAGCCACATAGAGAACATTTTCCTTCATCAGCTACCCCCGTTTTAACACCGGTGTTTCGAAGAGCTGGGTAGGGTTAGGGTTATATATATATATATATTATATAGTTTTATGTAATACAACCACATATATGTTACATTTATCCTTGACACGTGTCTGTTCAGCTGGGAAAAACCTCACATTCTGTTTGGCAGTCTCCTCGATTGGATTCGTTACATGATTGTGTGGCAACCTGTTATCATTGTTGTTGTTCAGGGTATCAACTGGGTGATGGGCTTGGAATAAAACTACCCTTACTCACATCACATTCTTCTCTGTCTGTTTGTTGTCAGTCCAACACCTGACCTCTCACACTCTCACTCTCCTTTCATTTCATATACCTACTCTCTTCCTTTCGACACATCCTCTTTCTTTCCCATACACTGTTTCTTTCTTTCTCTCATACACACAATTGTATCTCCCTGTCTTTCTCATGTACGAGACCTCCTTTCTACTCTAACCAAATCATCATCATCATCATTCTCCCTCCCTCTTCTTTAAATGGTCTATCTGTTTATCTATCTGTTTATCTATCTATTTATCTGTCTATCTATCTATCTATGTATGTATCTATCTATCTGTCTATCTATCTGTCTATCTATCTGTCTATCTATCTATCTATCTATCTATCTATCTATCTATCTATGTATCTATCTATCTATCTATCTATCTATCTATCATATCTCTCAGAGGAACTATGTATGTGTTCAGCTATACAGCCTGCTGTTACATGTTGGGTAATCTCCAATGGCAGAACCAACACTAACAACAGGAATGAACAAGAATGCTATCAGCATTGTGAGAACCACCATCACCACCATGATAACCTGTGTTATGACATTAAATACAACAACCGCCATCACTACCAAGTAACTACAATTACTAAGAAATCTCATACTTCAATCACCACCACTACCAAGACGATGATTACTACTGCTACTACTACTACTACCACCACCACCACTACCACCAAGATTACTACTACTACAGCCACAACTACCAGTATCAGCCTAACATTGGTTAACCATTGCTTTGCCCATCCAGCACCACCAGTAAAACTTCAGATTTACTGCTCTTTCGTTAAAGAAACTTATTATTATCACCCTCATCATCATTAAGGCAGCAACCTGGCAGAATCGTTAGCACACCAGACAAAAATGCTTAATGGCATTTTCGTCTGGCTTTATATTCCGAGATCAAATTCTGCTAGGATCGACTTTGCTTTTCATCCTTTCAGGGCCGATAAAATAAGTATCAGTTGATCACTGGAGTCGACATAATCGGCTAGCACCATCTCCCACAAAATTTCAGGCCTTGTGCCTATAGAAGACAGGATTATTATTATCAGTATTATTATTAAGATGGTGAGCTGGCAGAATCGTATCCATGCTGGGCAAAATGCTTAGTAGCATTTCTTCTAGTGCTTTATGTTCTGAGTTCTGAGTTCAAATTCTGCTGAGCTCAACTTTACTTTTCATCCTTTCAGGGTCGATAAAATAAGTACCTGTTGATCACTGAAGTCAATGTAATTGACTAAACCATTCCTCTCAAAATTGCTGGCTTTGAGACAAAATTAGATTGATTATTACTAATTTTATAGTTATTTTATATTTAATCTATTTTTTTTTTTTTAATAAACCGTTGTCATTTGACCTGACTTCTGCTGACTCTCAATTGTGGGGTAATGGTTGAAATGTTCTTATACCATGCCTACTTCTTCACCTTTGCCCACCAGACTAAAATTAAAAAGAGCTGCCATGTCTATATATATATATATATATATATATATGTGTGTGTGTGTGAGTTTGTATGTAATATATATATATATATATATATATATAATGTCCAATTCA